>NW_007730361.1:113924-164360 GCF_000696425.1 Galeopterus variegatus
TATGGTAGATCTATCTTCAATTGTTTGAGGAACCTCCAAACCATTTTCCATAGGGGTTGCACCATTGTGCATTCCCACCAACAGTGTAAGAGAGTTCCTTTTTCTCCGCAGCCATGCCAGCATTTATCTTTCGGTGTCTTTTGGATTTTTGCCATCCTAACTGGGGTGAGATGGTATCTCAGTGTGGTTTTGATTTGCATTTCCTGGATGCTGAGTGATGTTGAGCATTTTTTCATATGACTGTTGGCCTTTTGTATATCTTCTTTAGAGAAATGCCTGCTTAGCTCTTTTGCCCATTTTTTGATTGGGTTGCTTGTTTTTTTCTTGTAAAGTTGTTTGAGTTCTTTATATATTCTGGATATTAGTCCTTTGTCAGATGTGTATTTTGCAAATATTTTCTCCCACTCTGTTGGCTGTCTTTTAGCTCTGTTAATTGTTTCTTTTGCTGTGCAAAAGCTTTTTAGTTTGATATAGTCCCATTTGTTTATTTTTCCTTTGGTTGTATGAAAGGAGAGAAGGTTAGCACTCCCCTTGACAAGGATGGAAGAGGCCCTCGGGCCTGACAACACGCATACGGTTAAGGCATTGCCACCTACTTCCCCAAATATTTTTGATCCAGTGTTGGTTGAATCTGTGGATGCAGAGCCCACAGATACTAAGGGACAACTGTATACTTGCTGACTTTCCCTCCCTTCTTCACATTCTGATATATATGGTATGCATGTAACTATGAACACAAATAACTAGCAATTTAGACCAACTTATGGGAAACCTCATTTAGGCCTTGAATTAAGGCCTAAATGCTCATATAAAAGATTTTTTAAAAAAGAAATATAGTATTATCCTGAAGTCCAAAACGTACTTCTAATAGTTAAAAAGCCTTAAAGAGCTAGTTTAATGAAGAAAGAAGACCTTCTATCCATTTAAGCATGGAGTCTCAAGAACTTGAAAAGTTGGTGCTTTTAGAGCCAGTTAACCATAAGATGATTAAACCTCCCCTCATAATCTTTGTAATATCCTTTACTATCTCACTTATTTATAGCAAGTTAATGAGGATTTACAGGATTGCTGAGAACATTGTGTCTACTTCCCAAAAGTCCACTCTTTAGAAGTCTTTCTAAATTGAGAAAATGTAAGCCTATGTGTCCAGTAACAAATAGGTGAGAAATATTTCCTGGAATGCTGAGCTCAACTGCTTCCCAAAACATCTTTCTTCCTTGTGACATTGGTGGCACTGCCAGCTTGATGGCTTTAACAGTAGCTGATGAGTATCCAAAAAAAGAAAGAAAAAAGGCTCAAAATGTGCTATCCTACCAACATGTACTGGTGAATTAGTAACATTCAAGCCTTTGTGCTAAAAAAGCACTGGTGACATTCCTGAGAAGCACTCACATTTTTTCACTAATGTTTACATTAATGGGTTGAAAACTGCAGGTAGGCACAGCAAGGCCATGTGTCCTACTGAATGAGAGTTTGTTGCAATACTTTATTAACATCGAAAAAGAGATAGATTAAATATAATGTCCAAGACCACAATGTTATTGGACAGCTGCCTCTTATGTTTTACCTGCCTCTAATGACATTTTAAATACGCAAAAACATATATACATGTACACATACATATGCATAGTACAGTGCACTATACACGTGTGTATGTGTGCATACAATCACCTACCAGGTAAGGTGCTTATTTCTCTTTATAAGCAAGGCCATCTTAACACTCTTTGGACCCAAGTGATTTCTGTATCACTGATAGATCATGTGTCAGACAATGTGTTATGGACACTAATTTAGAAAAAAAACCAATATGGCACCTACACTTGTGTCTTATAAAGGCTGGCAAATCCCTATAACCAAACAGGGAGATTAAAAAACAAAAGCAAAAATATGCCTGAGCCAAACTTTGTGCATACTGATTCAACAGGTCTGGATTGAAATCTTAGATTATAAATATTTCTAAAAGTCCCCAGCTGAAATGCACCAGATTTGGAAACCCTGAGCTAGATAGAGCACAGAGGCACCTTGGCAAGTGCAGGAAGCACAGCCTGCATTTTGCTCATCATTTTCTTGTTGAGGGCTCAGGGTGCAGTGGCAGTGCAGAGTGCAGACTCTGTGGTGGCTGACACCAACCCAGAAGTGAAAATACAAAGACCACATGCTGCTTTCAGACACCTGATTCTGGGTGCAGCATTCTCTTCCATACTAGCTCAAGAGACAGTAGAGACCTTAAAAGTGGGGAATAGAGAGGAACAAGAAGCAGCCAAGTAATGCATCTATGACACATGAATATCCAACCACAACCATTTCAGAATGCTATAAGATACAATCGGAACTCAAGGTCTGAGAAGGTGTTTAATGCATGCATCACCATGAGTCAGGGAAAATTAACAGAGTTTGCCTTGAGGCACAAAGAAGAGGCTGCAGGTAAGATTACCTAAATGTGCCTCAAGAGTTTGGAGGCAGAAAAACATGGTGGGTTACAAAATGATGAACAGAGTGAAGCAAAAAATGAAAAAAAAAAATCAGTTCTCTCTGTGTAGCTCTAAGCCCAAAACATGTCAATCTTTATTTGCAAAAGAGTTAATGAAGATTATAGAACTGGAAATGAATTTTCATCAACTTATTTCTCTAAAAGAAGAATGAATTCACATTTGCATTGAGCTGACCAAATGTTATCTATGAATTGCTTAATTGCCTTAAAGGTTTAATTCTATTTGCTGCCAATCTGATTAGTAAAGTGTGTGGCTGTGTGTGCCCCCGTGTGGGCTGGCACTAAATGGGAGAGTGAAATCTATTATGGAGAGAAGAGAAACGCGGAGCTGACTGGCTTTTGGTTAATTGAGAAACCACAAGTGGTGTGAGAAGGTCACCCTATCATTTACTTTAATTTTCTCCTCTCCTGTTTTCCCAGTCACTTGTTCATCTTGGGAACTTGCTTTAGATTTGAGACTGCTAAGAGCATGTGTTAATTTAGGTTAAGGAGAAGGTGAGCCCAGGTATTACTGCCAGTGTAGTGATTTAATAAGAACCTTTAATGTACCCTTCAAGTCTCAGCCAGACATGGTTAATATGGATTGGGGTAACATTTTATAGAAGTTAACACATACATTAATCTCTTGGGGATTTGCAACAATACATAACCTAACAGAATAAAAATAATCTCTTTCCACCTGTGTGGGAATGCCCAGTGATAAAAACACTAGAATACTTGCTTTTGGACAAGGTAAGAGCCCTGAACTGTGGTTCTGGAACCATTTCTATCTAACCTTGGGGAAAGTCATATTCTGTCTCTGTGTCCTCAACTTCAAACTGGAATGACTGGTTTTAAATTTTCATGTTAAAGAGGCCTTAGGTCTTATAGTTGTATCTCAGAACGGGCATAGGGAGCGCTCGGAAAGCTGAGCAAAGGAGATTCTACCCCCAATTCTGAGCTCTCACATCCCCCTGTAAAACTGGAGACTCTCCACTTTGATCAGTTTGCACTACTGATTGGCTAGACAATATTGGGTTGAAAAACATTTTGTTAAAATATTTTATATCACTGGAATAAATATCCTCTAAGATTCTGTACAGTTCTAACAGTTTCTTCCTTCTGAATATCTTGTTTTTCCTGCTAAGAAAATTCATCATCTTCTTCATAACTTTTTGAGCTCTAACTTCAAGACTTAGATCAAATGTCATCTCTTCTCTGAAACCTCCTTCAACAGGAAGTACTCTCTAAAGAGGATTCTTGAATTGCTGTGCAGAAGACTTCTTTGCTTGAAAGAAGTCCTGTGGCTACATTTGGCCAAAAAGTACTCTTTCCTAAACTGAAGATACTAAATACTCTGGCCACTGGGTCAAGGATTCCGTGCTTTGGATTCTGGGTAATGTAAGAGAGGGTTAAAAGTATACCCAGAAAAAACCTATCAATAGCCTTAATATGTTCATTTTCTTAGATGCAGTATTATAACTCACAGAAATTTATCCTAAGGAAACGATGACAGATGTGTACAATGATTTAACAAAAGGAGGTTCATCTTAGCATGACTGATAAGGGTGAAAAATTAGAAACAACCTAAATGTAGAAGAAAAAGTTAAATACATATATGATAATGGCTATAAATAATACTTATACTTTGAAATAACTTATCATCATTAATTACTGTGGTTCCAAAAAATATTGCATGATGTGGGAGGATACTAGTTGTATAATGTTAAGCAAAGAAGGTAGGGCACAAAACTGTACATATGTGCCAAAAATACCATTATATATTATATCTACTCAAAGGAAATACAATAAAGAGTACTAAAATGGTTGTTACTTTAATTTGCCTCATTGTACTTTGCATGTCTCTCAAAAATGTAAAAATTCTTTTCAATTGTACTATACTAAATATAAGTGACTCTGAATATTTTTCAAAGCAACAAGCATGGTATCTATCTGCTAAAGAAAACACAAAGATGACTGTTCCCATTGGTGCTCTCCAATTCTTCAACTACATGACATCTCCAAATCACAAATGTCTGGGGACTCTGAATCTACTCCTATAAGAACTATGAAGACAGGAATCATGAAGGTAAAAACAGAGCTGACCTTAGGGAGCTAGTGTGAAGAAGATCTCTGCAGAACTGGAATCTGGTCTCTAGTTTGTCACAGACCAGCTACATGGCTCCACAAACAGCTCCAGTTCTTGGGGCTTTAGTTTTGTCATTGCAAAGGGAAGGTGCATGCCTCATTCTTTTTATACTCACTGTATTTAGAAAATTGGATGTTATCAATAACGTATGCTAACTACTGTGTGGATTGATGGATAGATGGGCAGATGGATAAAAAGGATGAAAGATTATGAACTAAGATGAACTAAAATTCTAGGCTTTCTGATTCAACTCTTTAAATCTATATTACGAAACATTAGGCTGCCAAATGCAACTTGAAACATAAATAGAGAAGCCCAGTTTGTTTTCTTTTTGAAGCTTCCAAACCTAAAGTCACACACCTTCACAGATGCATCAATGCTTGAGACTAGTAACCTTAAGGAAGAATCAGATTTCATAAGAATATGAACAGGGGTTATTGCCTATGAGCAGGTAGTAAAAGCCAGATACTGAAGTGGGAACAGTTGAATTGGACACAAGGCAATATAGTAATGTTTTGATGGTCAAAGCCAGGAGACTTAAGTGAATGAAATATGTAGCATAGAACAGTATTTAGGTTGTAAACTGGAGATCCAAACCCAAAAAATAAAACCTACAAAACAAAAGAAGCAAAATCTATAAAGGACATGTGACCTGAAATCAAAATAGAGATATAACTGAGATTTAAAAATAAAAGTGAACACTATGAGTTAGCATTGTAGAACAACATAGACAGGACAGTATCCCCCAATGACATGCAAAGATTGTAGCCTCCACTAGGTCTGAGGGAGGACAGACTAATACAGCTCATCTTAGTCACCCAGGCTGACTCTGACCAGAATAAGATTCTCATCTCTTGAGGGCCACTAGAATGTCACTGAATAGATGAATATATGCTGTATGGCAGCACATAAGATCAGCAATTAAAGCCCATCCTAAAGGGCCCATAACTTGCAACTGGGGCATAAAAAATAAAATAAGGCTGCCTGCTATTCACATAAACTCCAATTCTATTTTATGAGCAGGGAGCAAAAAAATAGAGAATACACTTCTACCCTTCGTCTTCCTAGCTATCAAAGCTTTCCTAGGCTATGCCACCAGCTATGACTGCTCTCTTTTACACAGTGAAATCATTTCTAAGTGAGTAGCCTAGTAAACATAGAGGAGTAAACTATTCTTGCATATGTCTTCAAGATCTATAATGGAAGATAAATTCTGTTAGTCCGGGCATGGCAAGGTAATTATTTCAACTGCTACATTTCTGCGGAACAAAGAAAACCATTCCAGGCTTATGCATTTCCTATTTAATAGAAAATGCAAGAAACACTGTGCTCACCATGCCCAGAACACTGGCTGTCACAGACCAGTGGCAACCAGAACAGAAGAGAGGCCTTGTCTATTATCACCACTGGATATCAAAGTCCTCTGGGCTACATGTGCTCACATCTGACTGTCCAAACCAGCCTGTAACCAAATGGCGCTGAGCAAGAAGCAAAGGAAAAACGATCATGGTAGGAACATCAGGGCATTTTGGATGCAAAGCAGAAGCTTATCTTTTTTACTGTTGCAGCTCCAGAGAAAATCAATTTTGACACAGAACTGCCACTTTACAAGCAAATAACTATACTTTCCAATAACCTAATCTGTGCAAAGCCTACTGAAAATTCCCTAAAGAACCAGTAGTTAAAACCTCCATTAAATCAAAGGGCTTAATATGGGAAGGGAAGAGAGGATGCAGTTTGACTTGGGAATGTAATGGACTCAGTGGGGAAATAAATATGTTGTTTTATGTGTACAGTTACAGAATATGAGAACACGGCATTCATTTCAAAGGGAATTCTCTTGCTGTGCAACTTATTCTTAAACAGATGTGATTTTTGCTTATTCAAAAACATTTAGGTAACAATTACAGCATAATAAATTATAATTGCTATCATCTTCCAGTTACGCAATGCCTTCTATGCAAACACAAAGAAAAGGCAATTACACAAGGTTGTAAAACCCATTTTCAGGTAGGTTCTACAGCCTAGATTAAAATAATCTACATTATTCTCACATAAACACTGTATTGTGCTTCATATATATATCCTACTATGCAGCACAGAAACTTCCTAGCAAATAACTAAGGTTTGTTCATCACAGGATGGGATGATCCCCAGCAGGGTAGTTTTAGGGGTGCCAGGAATGCCTCCCGGCCCGCAGATATCTGCTTCTATAGTCTTTATCTACCATCTGACACTCCACACCACACAAGAGCTTCAATCACTCAAATGCTAATATGTCAAAGAGGTGGATCATTAGGTAGACAGTGTGTTTTTAAACCCTGGTATAACTAAAGTAACAAATTTTCAGCAGGAAAGTATATGGAGGGCAGTAAAGAGCAGCAGGGTACTCTCCAGATGCTCTGTACGGAAAAGAATAATGTCCCTGAGACGGGGACATCAGTGCACATTCACAAAGGATGACAAGGAATGTGGCAAGTAGGAGTGGGGAGAAAAGACAGAGCAAAAGGAATGGCTCTACCACTCACAAGTTTGTCCATATCCCTATTATACCAATTTGCAACTTCACATGGCAAGGGTTCAGACATGACAGAACTGAAATGTCCTTATTCTGACAAAGACTTCCTCCTTCTTCTCTCAAATTTACCGTGAAGTACCTATGATGGGTGGAACAACATGAATGTGATGGTGAGTGGCTTGTCTTTGGAGGAGCAACTAACTTATAAACCAAATAAAAATGGGAGTGAGGAGACCTAAGTTTTACTCTCAGCTGCCACATACTAAGTATCCTGACTTACGAAGTAGCTTAAGCTCTTCTAACCTTCACCCCATACGGTATTCACCTTTATTTACAAAGCCCCCCCACCGCCCCGTCCACTTGTTACAGCAGCACTAGGAAATAAAATGGAGAACACACAGCTTCCCTACACTTGAGAGACTCACAGTCTAGAGGGGAGACACCGATGTGAACAAATCACGACAACATGGATGACATCAGTGCTATAATGGAGGTAAGCAAAAAGCCTTGGGTAAGAACAGGGAAGGAACCATCTACCTGCTCAGAGGGTTGCAAGAGACTCTGCAGAGTTGGTGTATGCCTTGACGGATAAAAAGGTGCTTGCTAAGCAGACAAGGCAGGGAGAGAGGGCATGCTAGGCAATGAGGATAACATGCACAAAGGCAACCTGCAAGACAAAGATGACGTGTCTGTGATGGTGCTTTGTTAACCATAAAGTGCTTTACAACAATGCTGTATTTATGCTGTTAACAGGAAGCTGCAGGAGGTCCAAACACGTGTCCCCATGGCTTACTCACTCAGAGGAGTGCCATTTTGATTTAGGCAGAAACAGAGCATTAAGTGACCAATCCAAAGACCATCTGCTCTCTGAAGCATTTTTAAACTCCTTATCTAACCAGAGGGTAACCATCTCACAACCATGACTAAAGAAAAATCAGAATAACTGGAGGAAGATACCTATGTATTCCTATAGTGTCTCATTTGCTACTGCCCTTTCACAAAGTCCACTCTAGTCTCCATCTCAATCACGAATCTTATCCTTCACTTGGAAGCTTATGCTAACATTGTATTCCTCTTTATAAAATAAATAACTTTAAAAGAAAGAAAAAAGCCTTGCTGCTGAGTTGGTGACACATCTAAGAGGGGGGCTGATAGTATGCTTCCTGGAACATTTTAGTCACTTCTGACTCCTGAAACAGACGTACTTTTATATAATCAGAAACCATTAGAAACTCTAGGATCTAAAGTTTCACTTGTGAGTGAAATTGAGTGGCTCTGACTATACTTTCACATAAGCATTTTGGATGAGAGTGTAAAACAGGTAATGAAGACTTTACAGTAACTAAATTCTGTGTAGGTAACCATGATATGTCTCAGGACATGAAAAAGAGTTGTAAGAACCAAAGTTATTTGACCAGAGACTCCATGAAGGCAAGAAAAACCTGACTACTGTACTCCCCAAATCTAGCACAATGCCTGACATAAGGTAAAAGCAATGAATGTTCATTAAAGAAGCAAAAACTAACTTTTGGAGTACCCAAAGACTACTAGAAAGTCCACAAAATCAATCCTATGAGTCAGAAGAAATGAAGAAAGATACAGATAATTTAAATTTATCTTAAAAAATCAGTTCTTTGGCCGGCCCGGTGGCGCACTGCTACAGTGCGCCGCTTGGGAGTGCGGCGGCGCTCCCGCCGAGGGTTCGGATCCCACATACAGACTGGTTCTCGCTCACTGGCTGAGCGAGGTGCGGGCGCAACACTGAGGGTTGCGATCCGTTGCCGGACACGAAAAAAGACAAAAAGGAAAAAAAAAATTAAAAATTAAAAAAAAAAAAAAAAAATCAGTTATCAGTCCTGACCATGCTGAAAAATCTGATACCACAAATAATGGCATCACCCTAAAGCAGAACCTTCAAAGTGTCAATTATAGTTTTGTTTATACTACTTCACCTCTGCAGTCCCCTTCTGAAAGAGCGGGTGGCTTTCCATCTGGACCAAAATTTCACCAGGCTCCTCTTCCCAACTAATATGATTTTTCAAGATTACTAATCTGTTTCATCATTGGGATGGAATATGAACACCACCAGAAGATTAGAATGAACCACATCACCTGAAGAATGCCTTTGCTTACTTAAGCTTCAATGTAATGATCTGATCTTTCATCAAAGGTTAGAACTAAAACGAGTAACATGAATTCCTTGTCCGCATTTTCTAAGAATCTATAATTGAGGACATTGACAATTATACCCTTCAGTGACTTCTAAAACCCATGTGATACATTTTATAAGGGTTTAGAACTTAGGCAAAATTATATTCCTTCCCTCTATTCCACCCCCAAAACCAAAATGAAAAGCTAATTATCTTATCTGAAAATAGGAATTATCACATTCTTCTACTGTCTTGGCTATCAGAAACCTCAGCGGCAATTTATTTTATTTTTTTACACAGAGTAATTAATTTTTATTTATTTATTTATTTTTTAAATGTATTCAATTTATTTTATTTTATCTTTTTTATCATTCTACAATGTGGTTGAGTTTTGTGGCCCTTTCATTGTCTTGGCTATCAGGAACTTCAGTGGCAATTTTATAAACAATCTCAGCAACTACCTGAACATGCATGGGTTGCAAAGTTGTTTTCCCACCCCTCCATCTAGCAATCACTTTTATTCCTATTAAATTGCCTTTTGACAGCTATAGGGTAAAACTAACTATAATAGTAAATAAAAATACATTTATTTCTAATGCAATTCTCCAGTTTATTCACATAATATTCTTCTGTTCAGTCCAAACAGAGGAACTACAAAAGTTAACACAGGTCATTCCACGTACTTTTTTTATATGAATGCTGATTGAATAGAATGATGGATGTCCAACAGTTATAAAATTAATTTCCAGCTATAAAAGAAAAGCTCAATTCTGTAGAATATTCCATTGGAGAAATGTATATTTAGGCAGATAAATACATCAGCTACAGATGTAAGATATTTAAAAGTTTCATACTGCAAGTATTATACCATGTAAGAAAAATGGAAATAGAGTAAAATTGGACCACCTATCTTCAGCTTAATGATTTCAAAATCTAGAGGTGGCATGGTTATTTTAAAATTATTTTTACTGCCTATTATGTTTGAGTAAGGAGATTTTTATAGCAATGAATTGAAAATATACACACTATGTAATGACTTTGCTTCTTGGCAGGCAGCACTCTTTTAAAAATCTAATTTATTAGAAGAAATGCTACAGTCATAGCTTCATGCCAAACAATCCCAGATTGGCAGGTTAACAATTGTCAAAGGATCTGATACCTGAATTGGGAAGTGAGGAGTGGAGAAAAGAGGGATAAATGAAGGTTAAACTAAAACACACTGCAAGTGAGAAGGAAGGGAATGTTTGAGCTAACAGTGGTCAGTAGAATCTATGTCATACAGAGTCTTGGAATTCAAATGTGAATGACCAAACTAAACTGAACTAGAATCCTTTCAGCAATCTGAGAACAGAGCAGAAACTCCCTATTATGGAGACAAGGTTAAGTTTTGCTGACATCCCTCTTTATATCATTTCCAGATTTAAGACACACGTCCTCTCCAAGGCATGTCTTCCCTGATCTCTGAAATGCAAACATGAAAATCCCACAATTCAAAAGCATATTGAGTGCCTCCAATATAATGCTGTGCTGTGTGGTTTTTTATTTGACATCATTACGAATTTGTTTTATGGACTTGGTACTTCTTCACACAGAAAAACAAAAACTTATGATCATTTATGACAGAATTTTAAAATTGGTGCTACTTACCTCTAAGACATACTTTGAGAAATCTCTTGTGATCAGTTTGTTTGCATGTTTTAAATCATGACTCTTCATATGTTAGGTATGCCACAAACATTTGCTGGTTTCTATACTCCCTGGAATCCTGGCTTAGTTTAGCTTAGTTAAATAAAGAAGTTTAGCTTCTTTGTTACGAGATGCAAGACTTGGAATAATGTCATTTTCCCCATCAGTGACAGAAGTTTTCAAGCATACTGTGGTTTCACATACAAAAAGTATGCAGCACCTCTTATTAAATTAGGTCTGTTTTCCAGTTTTCAGGTCTGGAATTTACTAAAGAATTGGGGTTATTTGTTTGCTTTCCCTATAACAGAAGAGCTTACATACATATTAACATCTAATTGCCACTATTGCCATCTCTAATCACTAATGATTAAAGATTGTATCTCTAACCTCCTTCATGAAGACAAAGACTATAAATTCTAATAGTGACTTAGAAGTCTACAATCACCTAATCCTCAACACTACAACTAGCTCTGGTCTTTGGCACTTGACCTTTCTGAGTGTCTGTTTTCTGAATAAAAAAAAACAGTGGACTTGGAATCCTAAAAGCTCTATGTAAACTAAGACTTCTCTCCAATCCTAGTGTTCACTTTCTCTTCCTCATTACCTCCCTACAAGAACATTGGCAAGAGAGCCTGAAGAACGTTAATTCCAATGTTTCTGTTTCTGGTAGAAGCAGCAGCCCCTAAGACATTCCTCAGTACTTCCTACACAGCAGGCTGTCAATGTCTCTTGAATGAGCATCAACATCTCCTGAATGCATGAAGGATGGATATATGAATGAAAGAAGTGGGAGCACATGGATGAGAATTTTCTCTCCTGGTCTCAGAACACTCTCATGCATCTTCCAACAGCACTGGATGCTTATGTGATTACAACCCACTGAAAACTCACATGTCCCTCTGATCGCATGTGCAGCGACTCATTTCACTTTCACTCACATCTGTGGCAGTCATGAATGTTAACCTATTTAAATAAGCACTTTAAAAACACTTCACAAAGAAACATTTTATGTACGTAGGGAGAAGTTTAGAACACATTAAGCTTCCTATCAATCTATTATCACGACGTAAGCTTGGAAGGCTGGTTAATTTTTACATTGCTCAGAATCTGTCTTATGAACACTGTTAAAGTGAACAGACACACCTATGCTCTGATTTTACACCATTTTACCCTTGAAGGGGCAACATTCTCTACTGGGTCCTGGGTAGATTAAAAGGTATCCCCTACGGGTTACATTTTCTCTAAATCACTCATGATGTATTACACTTAGTTTAAATGAGTGAGTCCCATTTGCAAAATTGCCCTATTAATTTACTCATCATTGATTTATGCCACTTTTGCTAGAGATCTTCCACCAGACCCCTATTTTACATGCACTCTCACTAGCTCAGTTTCAGAACAGTTCCAGGCCTCCCTACTGCATTGTTCTTCCATCTGTCTTCATTTACCCATCTTTTATTTCCATCTCCCCATGTCTTCCCTCTCCTGCCTTCTTCCAGGGTCTTCACGCATCTTCATTTTCCTTCTCCTTTGGCCTTCCTCCCCTCTTACTTAAGAGCACCTAATAATCTCCAATAAGAGGTTAGTTATACAGAGAAAAAAAAAGTCTGTAGACTAAGAACAACAGGCTGACCAAAGTTGGGAGGAAGAAAAAAATCCTCAGACCAGGTGAATGACTCTGAAATCTGAGGACTGCAAGTATTAAATCTGTAACAAAGAGGACACCTTGGGTAAAGAGTCTTAATAAAGATGGCAAAAATTGCACCCTTCTGCCACTTCAGAGAAGCATTTAGTTTAGTTTTTACCCTGTCTCAACTTTAGAGGCTTATTTTACTATTTAGCTAATAAGCAGGAACTCCCCTCCTTCAGCTGTAGCCAGAATCAAATCAACACCTTTGCAACATCTAAGATCAAAGCACCACCGGGAATATCTAAGAGCTGAAATATCAGTTTCACCACTTATGGTTTCTGCAGATAGGGTTTTTAAATCCTTATTACATAACATTTTTCAGTCACACCAAAAAAAGTCATCTTTTTTTGAGATGACATATTAAAGTCATCTCTTGTGGGTTCCCTATCTGTCTTCACCTTAAAGACTCATTTAACTCACTTGTCCAAACAAAAACTAGAAGCGATTTTATGCAAAACTATGCATAATAAATAACATTAAAGATAAATATTACTTTCCTTCTCCCTAACTCTTGTGGGTGAGAATGTTATTTTAATTTTACTTTGGGACATTTTATTCTAGTATTTGGGTGGACAAAGAAGAATGTGGTCAACAAAACACTAAACTGATAGGAGGAGCTACATCCTTATTTCATTTCATTAACCTAATAATTTGCTTGTCAATTCAATAATATCTGACTTGGCTTTTTCTCAGTGGGCATTTTTAACAGGAAACACTGTACTTCTAATATTCCTAAAGCGTTTAGATATGGAAGTACACTATAAATAAATAATAATTTATGCAGATTATGAGACTCTGGCTAAGGAGCATAAGTCATTCATCTCTGTAACTCCAAAGCCTGGCACAGAAGGCAAATAAGGTGGAAGAGCAGCAGGAGCCATCACAGGACTTCAGTCTATTCCCAACATTTCCCTAAGTTCTGACGCTGCCCATGAAGCTCACCAAGCTTAAGAGGTATAAATAGAGATCCAGCAAATCTCATAAGGAGCAAAAACGGCAAGGCAACAATATGCAGAGGTGAGACAAAAAGAAAAAGAAATCAAGGCAGACAATATCCACAGTAAATCAAGGGGAGGTTCTGCCTGGTAAAGCAAACATTTGTTTATCTTGTATTTTGATTCTGGAGATTAATGTAAAAATCCTGATTCTTATGAGAAATGAAGTGATGCTGGGAGTTTCCAACACACTGCCTTAGAGAGAGGCCCCTATGATCAAAGCTCCCTTCAGATAAAAATTAACTGGGCAGCTATCGTGTCCTTACCTTCTTGACTTGTGAAGACATTGAGGCTGAACCACATGATCCCTATGGTGCCTTCCTCTGTAATTCTAAAATTACTTGCATTACGCCTAGCCACTATTAAAGTGGCATCCTGTGGCAAAATAAATAAACCAAGTACATAAGCATCGGAACTGGAGTTAGGAGACCATGGATCTAGCTTCTATTCAAATGATCAGTATTTGACTTGATTCAGCTTCAGGTTCACAGAATTATGAGGCTAACAAAGACTTTGGAGATAATCTACTCTGCTCTCCTAGGGAATGTTACTTTTGGACCTACCACTCTTCATTTACATTCAGTAGCATATTTTAAATTTTTTAATACATTTCAAAGACAAATATTTTCTCTTTAAACACAGTATCAGTATTTTAAAAGATTCTAGAAACTTCTCTCACATTTAAAAATACAAATTTAAATACATTTAAAAACTCAAATTTAAAAATATGTCTTTAAGTAGTTTGGAAAATAAAATTCCTCATATCCTAACATAATCACAGTATTTTAGAGTTAACAGAATAGTTGAAAATATCACCCCAGTGTTTTGTTCTGTTTTTTGGAAGACTTTATGGGCAAAAGTGTGACAGTATGCAGATAGGCCCTGGACTCCAAATTCCAGCTTAAGCTAGATCCACTTTGAATTTCTCCACTTATCTGTTGTACTGATAAGTCTTCCACAGGCAAGCCTTAAGATCTTCCCATTGCTCCTGGGTCAAAGACCAGAATCCCACACAAGGCCTTCAAGACCCCACCCCGCACAAGGTTTCCAGCCTTAACCTTGCATTCTTAACCTTGCACTCTACCAACACCCTTTCTGCAGGCCTGCTTTCCGCACTCCATTCTCCCAGGACTTTTTGCTCATCTTCTATTAAACCACTGAAACAGGCTCTTTCCTGTTTCAGAGCCTTTGAATATGCTGTTCCCTCTGCCTAGACTTATCGCCCCCACCTTTACCCGGCTAACTCCTATTCCCCCAATAGATTTCAGCTCACATGTCATCTATGAGCTGTTCCACACCCATAGTGCCTTACGGCGTTGATAGCAATCATCAGGTTTTCATTTAGTAATTCAAGGTTTGTTGCATGCAGGTCTTCCATGCTGGGACATAAGCGCTATGAGGGCAGTGACCACATCTCTTGCTCTTCAACATATTCCAGTATCTTACTCTGGTCCTAATACACAGAAGTGGCTCAGTAAGTATTTGATGAATGAATGTATGTGTTAATGGAGGGTAGTTTGAAAACAAAGAAATATACAAATGTTAAGTGACAACTATCCGTATTAAGTATCAAGTAAATATCAATGTATGTATGATTCAGATCAAGACTGAAAAAGATATCACTACATAAAAGCAGTTAAGAGATTTCAGGGATAGATAAGGAAATAGGAATATGTGCCAAGACTGACACTTACTGTGCAACTGTTCTGCATGATTCCCCTCATTAAATAAATTGTCTCAGCAATTATGTTGCTTCTGATTTCCAAAGATGAGAGTATTGCTAGTAAGTAGCAGAGAAAAGAGTCCACTTTATGTCTGATCTGACTCCAAAAACTGAGTTTCCACTGTCAGTGCTGTCCTGCCTGCCTCAGACAAAACACACACTGCCCAGCAGAAGAGGCAGTGTGAGGGTGGGGCCATGAAGATCTGATACTGAGGGGTTCTCGAAGCCAACATGCTTGGCAATTACCAGCTGGGAAATGGACTCTGTACTACACAGTCATTATGGTTCCTGAAGATTACAGGGTATAAGCATACTCAATGGGAATTTACTAATTTATCCCAAATATAATTCCCATATTGACTGAAATGTTAAGAGCTCTGACAGCAGAGAGGCTCACAGAGAAATCACACCTCATTTGCCCACTAAAAATAAACTAGCATGATTCATACTATGCAATGTTATTGTTAACTACTGCCAAATCACAGTATCTAGTTATTTGTACAATGGTAAACAATTAAAAAAAAATTCAATACATCCAAAAGGAAAAAATATTAAAGTAGTACAGCACACTCAGAGGAAAGGAGCCCTCTTTTGCCCTCTCCTTTAAACCTTTGCATCTCAGAAAGCAGCTAAGAGTCTAAAGTTTTTGTTTCTAGTATTCCAGATTTTCAAAACAAGCCAGGACCTCTTGAGTCATCCCTGGCTTTATGAGGCTGAGTTTTCTTTTCTAGTACACGATGGTAGACCAACAGAGTGAGCTAGATCCCATGTCCACGTCACAGTGATTGTTTTTATCAGTTTCATCTTCTTTAAGGAACTTGAGAAAGTTTCCTCAAAACCTCGTGAGCTTCTGGGAAGCAGCCTTGAACATCTCGACACCTTTCGCTCTTCTAACCTTCTGTGCTTTCTATTATGAAGAGCCACTCTGAAAAGGCCAAAACATGTGAAAAGGTGTTCTGCCTCAACTATACTTTTTTTTTTTCCTTTTTGTCTTTTTTCGTGTCCGGCAACGGACCGCAACCCTCAGTGTCGCGCCCGTACCGGACCGGGACCGGCAACGGGATCGGCAACGGGATCGCAACCCTCGGTGCTGCGTCCGCCCCTCACTCAGCCAGTGAGCGGGAACCGGTCTGTATGTGGGATCCGAACCCTCGGCGGGAGCGCTACCGCGCTCCCAAGCAGCGCACTGTAGCAGTGCGCCACCGGGCTGGCCCAACCTCAACTATACTTTTAACAAATGCTAATAAAAACAAAAAGGGATTTTTAAAACCAGTTTGGTAAAGATGGGGTGGGGGGTACTGTTGATATCTCATATTGGTGTATATTAGAGGAAAGGATCCCTTCTCAACACACTTAATAACATCAAAAGATATACAGCCTTTGATCCAGCAATTTAGCTCCTAGGAATTGATCCTAAAATGATCACTGGATAAGTATGACAAAAAGAAAGCACACAGCAGCCATGTTATTAAAATGCTAATAAAATAAACAAAAGAAACTATTGCTATTTTCTCTAGGTAGAGCATTTTCTCCTATTCCATCTATACATAAGCCAGTTTGCATGGAAACACACATCCTGACAATACAGCCATCTTAATATTTCAATTCAAAGAACAAGGTAATATTCTGAATGGTGTCAACAGTAGCTTTTTCAGGATTTTAAATTCATCTTCTATCCTTGCTATAGTATATAAATGAAATAAACTTATCAATAGCATAAAAATTTCATATTCTGGTTTTTTTTTTTGTCTTTTTGTCTTTTTTCCGTGTCCGGCAACGGATCGCAACCCTCAGTGTTGCCCCCATACCGGACCGGGGACCGGCAATGGGACCGCAAACCTCAGTGTTGCTCCCACACCTCGCTCAGCCAGTGAGCGGGAGCCGGTCTGTATGTGGGATCCGAACCCTCAGACGGGAGCGCCAGCCACGCCTCCCAAGCGGCGCACTATCCAGTGCGCCACCGGGCCGGCCCTCATATTCTGTTTTTATAGCAACTGCTATGTTAGGTTTATGTCAACAATTGGTCTGATTTTTTAATAGCATAAATGTTTAAAGAGGTATCAATTCCTTTAAAGTATCTACAGAGATACTGAAAGTTGACATACATCAGGGTAGAGGCATTTCCTGGGGAGGAAACAATCCTCCATATTTTATCCTGCTCAGTCCTCCAGTCCTTTTCTTCCACAGAGTCTCTCCTCATAATGGTTCCTTTCATACCAGTTCTATCAGCCAACCATCGCAAGTGTGCTAGCCCTGCTCCTGCAACCCCAGAACAGCACTGCTGTCCCTTCTTCACAAGTGTGGTGGTCTGACAGTTCATGTTCCCCCATTTATATGTTGAAATCCTAAGCATCAAGGTGATGGTATTAGCAGGTGGGTCCTTTTGAGAGCCCTCATGAATGGGATTTAGAGAAAAGGTCTAAGAGAGCTCATTCGCCTTCCACCATGTGAGGACACAGCTAGAAGGAGTCATCGATGAACCAGAAAGTGGGTCGGTCCTCACCAGACACTGAGTCTGCTGGCATCTTAAACTTGGACTTCCCAGCCTCCAGAAGTGTAAAAAATAAATTTTCGTTTTCATTAGCTTCCCAGATTATGGTATTTTGATATAGTAGCCCAGCAGACTAATACAAAATTTGGTAGAGAGGTGGGCGGTGCTGCTGTAACAAATAACTAAAATGTGGAAGAGACTTTGGAACTGGGGAATGGGTACTGCATGCTAGAAAAAGCCTACATTGCCATGAGTTGACTCTACAATCTTCTTTTTCTACTGGGGCCCATGTTCTGAAACAAGGCAAGCCCCAGAAGATTAACATGTCCAGGGATGTCATGGGTATCCTAAATAAAGCAATCTTTCTCTCTCTCTCTCATACACACACTGTCAATGACATCAATAAGCACTATCCCAGGAACTTAAAATTATCATTTAAGATTAACCTAATTTTCTATCTACATATCTGAAATCCCAACAATGCATGTTATGCTCTTTGATGTATTTATGTTGTCTGTTTTGTTTTTGTCTTGTTATGGGGGGGGGAGGGTGTTGGGTGGGAGAAAGCAGTAAATAGAATAGACTGTAGCACTGGCTTCCTCAACAAAATTGAACCTGAAGTTACACAGTCTCTACCCTTTATTATTTCCTCTGTACCAGCTGAAGAATATAACAATAGCCTTTAAACACTTGACATGTTATTCGCTTATTAGTAATATGTAGCTCTGATACGTTACTCAGAATCTTCAAAGCACTAAATATTAATCATTTAATCATAAAACCACATTTGGTGAGTATGATAGAAAATGCACAGTAGATTGTAATACCCAAAACAGACCATGCTAGTTTTCCTCTCTGTATGTAAACAAATGTTTGAAGCCAGGTCTTCACAATTATCCTGTTACTCATATCTTTTAGGTTTTCAAACTAAAACTATCTGTGGTCCCCACCCATGAGGCTGGCTAGTAAGTGGACTGCAGGCCCAGACACTCCCCAACAGGGTCCCAAGGTATAAATTTGGGATAGAAGGTTAGGAGGCTCATTTTAAGAGGATCTTGGCAACCCTCTCCAATCCAGCTTTTACACAAGGGGACCTACATTTTAGGGATTATTGGGTGCATACCCAGACATCAATAAAGCTGATAATTTGGATTTCCTCCTTCTCATTCATTCTTTATTTTCTCTTCACACACACACACGCACACGCGCACGTGCACACGCACACACACACGCACACACACACGAGTGTGCAGACACACAAAGACACACAAATGGATATAGCTAAACAACACACACACGCACACGCGCACGCGCACACGCACACACACACGAGTGTGCAGACACACAAAGACACACAAATGGATATAGCTAAACAGATAAGGACACAGATATGGATATCGAGACACATAGGCACACCATCTGCCAGATCCTTGAAGGGGAAAATAATTAAATTCCTAACAGATCTATTATATGTCTTTTGGAACTTTATCAGCGTCAAACAAAAATACCTATAAATTATTGAGCAAACTTAAGAGCCAGTGAGTAACAAAGGGCAATAACTAATAGATTTTTCTCATTATATGTGAAAAACCATAACCTGGCAGTCAAATTATGTGACTTGGCTAATAATGCAATATACCCCACTGTGTTGATGTGGGGGGTAGGGAAGGGAGTGTTTTTGTTTGGGCTCTTAACAATCAGTAGCTGTTCAAACCTCCAGATGTCTACACTTTATTCTTTTTCCATTTCTGAATTCGAAAATTCCCTAAAAGGTTTTTACCTCACTTATCACTAAATCAGTGAACACTCTTATTAAGAGACAGAGGAGTGGGCAAACAAAGGAGGGACAAGATGAAGACTGAGTCATAAAGCCAACTACCGTTTATTGAGCACTTATTAGGTGCAGACATTGTGACAAGCAATTAAAATATATTACTTCATTTAATTGACTTCTTACCATAATCCTGTGAGGTGGGAGTTCTCATTTTCATTTTACAGGTAAAGAAACTATGGGTCAGAAGTTGAAGTAACTTGCTCAAGGTGATACAGCTAGCAAGTGGAGAAGCTGGGATTCAAACCCAGGAGTGCCTCATTCTAAAGCTCATGTTCTTCACTGCTATGCTGTATTACTCTCACTGTAGATACACGTATATTTCGTGTGAAAATAATTTCACAATGGAAGGAGTCACTCGGTGGCTCCGGCCAAAGGTGGATCCTGGCCTGCTTAACCCAAAAGATGACAGAGCTGGAACTTTTGAGGTAGCCTGCTCCTTCTGGAAAAGACCATGACATAGAAATCTTCTCCAGATTTCATTTTCTGAACTAAGGTAAACCAAAATGCCATCACCTATCAAATGTAGCAGTTCCCTTATTTTAGTGCATACCTGGAAGCTATACCACACAGAATTACTAGAAACAAAAAATCTTTTAAATAAACCCTATTTCTTGTCACATAGAAGGCTGACTTCTTTCTGGGCAACACTCATTTGAGCCTGATTAAATTGCTCTGATGAACTTCAGAGCTGAGGCTGCCCTTGAGCCAAACATCTATGTGATCTTTAATTCTACTACCCACTCATTTCTTGCAGAGCTCACAATTCTCTTAGTCCCACTGGAGCAGCCTTGTTCCTGTTCTGCATCAATATGTTCAGTGCTAAATTCATTTCTGCAGGGAGTCCAGTACGTCTGAACTTTCCAAAATCATTTGGCCCCCATTACTGGTAAGCACTGCTCTTAAATAGGTTGTAACTCCAGCTAATAAGCTCCATAATCATAGCTGATCGAACAAAAGGGTCCAGGAGAGAGTGCCATCAGTCATTTTTACTCCCATCAAATAAGCTGCAAAAGGCAGAAACTTTCCGATTCCAGAATCTCATGGTCTCAATTTGATCTTCAAGAATTATTACACATGAAGAGGGAGAGGAGAAAGAGGCCTACCAAAGGTATACAAAATCCCAAGACCTAAATTAAGGGCATTATTGTAAATATAACTCAAGAAGACAGAAAATAAAGCAAATTCCAATGAAATAAATTGGAGGTTTTTTTTTTTTCCTTTTTGTCTTTTTTCGTGACTGGTAACGGGATCGCAACCCTCAGTGTCGCGCCCGTACCGCGACCGGCAACAGGATCACAACCCTTGGTGTTGCGCCCACACCGCGCTCAACCAGTGAGCAGACCGGTCTCTATATGGGATCCGAACCCTCGGCGGGAGTGCCGCCACGCTCCCAAGCGCAGCACTCTACCGAATGCACCACCGGTCCGGCCCTAAATTTGAGTTTTAACAAATTTCACCTAAACTGCTAGATGCCAGAGCACGTAAGAATCTTTTTCCTGAAGATGAACATGATTACTTAACAGTATGAGGTAGAAATGTAGAAAAGATGACTTTTTGCTGACTTGGTCTAATTCTTCTTTGGTATACTCAGAATAGTCCATACATTCTTAAAACACCACCACCACCTCTGGGGTGATTTTCAGTACTTCTATGGAATTCCTGAGGTCTCCTTTAACAAAAATCTTACCTTCAGATTAAATTATAAACATGAATAGGTATAGCTGATATTTAAACTTTCATGCTTTTTAAAATGAATCCTCATTTAAAAAAATATTTGCCACAAGACACATATTACTATTCCTACTATGTACAAACATTCACACTGAAAGGTTATTGCGCTACGCTTGGTGAGATCAAGTTGGTCTAATGTCGAATGAACCGATCTTGTACTCCTGGCTTGAGGATAACAGAATAAAATAAAAGTAGCCCCAAGTGTTTGTAATGTGCATAAGTACACCACCTGCCCAGGAGTAAATTCAGATGCACCAGATTAAAGGAAAGAGTGGTTCATATCAACAATCACCCAAAACTTCTCCAAATGCCTGCTATATCTAGTTTGATAAAACAAAACAAAAAATTAAAGGCAAATGAAATGTAAATCTTTTCATGAAAATGGATAGCATATTCTTAGCTTGATAATTCTTTGCTCTCCTTGGTAGATATTTGGGTTTCTAATAAGACTCTTCACATTGCTACTTACATTTTGCTCTAACATTTACATAGTCTGGGCTCTGAACTACAACAAAAAAACAGAAGTCTAGAATCTGTCCTGCATGTGCCTTCTTTGCAAAGACCTTTTTTCCTCCTTTGCTTACCTACTTTAAGACATTAACATTAAGTACAGATGGATCTGTTTGCCTCTATCAAAACAGAAGCTCCCCCTATAATACGAGTACTATCTTCAATAAAGCACTCTCACATGCCTGCATCAATGAGGTGACCATGGTATCATAAAGGGCCTAGAAAGGGAGAATGCAAGGGACCCTTAAAATGTTTTAATACTTTAATTGACACATCTTTGAGTGCAGTTCCACTGGGTACTAAGAGTCAAGATCAAAATCCAAGGGTTTCCCCTCATTTTCGAGCCTCTTTAAAGCCTTTTTTTGCAGTATAACACTCCTAATCACTCCCTCACCAGGTTCTTGCTTACCCTTCTTTTCTCACCTCTTTGAAGGCTCCTTTTTGGCACCATCACCTTCTTCCCACTAAGGAAGAAACGCTTAAGAGGTTCTATCTTACCCTCTTCCTTCACAATCTCAATCGTCAAAAAGCTTGAACTAATACCTCTATGGAGGTAATTAGTAAGGTGACAACTCTAGCTTTGCTCTTCTAGGTCTGGCATCCAGTTGTCCACTGGACAGATCCATCCTAGGAGTCCCTCAAACTCCACATACAATGTACACAAACTCCTCAATATGACCTAAAGAGCTCTCCACCACTGGACTCAACATACCTCTCCAGCCTAATTCCCATTACAAACCAATACATATTGTACACTGCAAACAAATTGATGGTTTTATTTAAAGAACACCAGTTGCTCTCCTTTCTAGCTATCTATTTTGCATCCTTTTCCCCACATCTTTGCCTGATCCAATCTTATCTATCTTTTAAAGGCCAATTACCAGGGCCGGCCTGGTGGCGCACTGGAGAGTGCGCCGCTTGGGAGCGCGGCGGCGCTCCCGCTGAGGGTTCGGATCCCATGTAGAGACCAGTTCCCGCTCACTGGCTAAGCGCGGTGCGGGAGCAACACCGAGGGCTGTGATCCGTTGCCAGTCCCCGGTACAGGCGCGACACCGAGGGTTGCGATCCCGTTACCAGTCAGTAAAAAAGACAAAAAGGAAAAAATAAAAAAAAAAAAGTTAAAGGCCAATTACCAGAGTTCCTTACTCCTCAGTCTGATAATCTCTCTTCTCTTTGAAACTCAAGCCTACTATGAAGCCTTCTCTGATGACACTTAAAATGATTCTATCTTCTATCATAACGATTTTTGGAGTTTTCTTAGCCCATCTTTGGAATAAGGAGGGCCTGTAACTGAGAGACCTACATTCTACAGGTTGCTTTAGTCAGGAAATGTTTATAATATTGTACGAAACAGTCACAAAATTCATTTTAGAGAAAAAAATGTGAAAACCACTTAAATGGTATCACAGTTATTTTAGCTGTGATCAAATAAGGGATGGTCTTATTTATTTTACAATTAATATTTTGGGGGAATTCTTTTGAATACTTCATATGCATCTTCTTAAAAATACTTCATGCAAAATCTCTCTTAGGTTCTGAGCTATCTGTATCTTCAGTGACTATCACATAGCAGGTACTCAAATGTCAGAAGAAAGAAAACTGAACGGTGAAAGGAAAAGATGTAACATTCAGAAACATCAGGGGAGCAAGTCTGAAACTTGACATTGGTGAATGTCTAAATGTTAGTTAGGTACAGAGATGGAGGTAGAAGACAGACAGACTTTAATCACCAGAAATTTTCTCAAATAATAAATGTGCAGGGGTGGGGGATACTTTTTTGTGGTAAAATATACAAAAAATAAATTTGACCATTTTAACTACTTTTAAGTGTCAGTAAGTATATTCACATTGTTATTCCACCTTCACCAATATCCATCTACAGAACTTTCCCATGATCCCAAATGAAACCTTGTACCCATTAAGGAGTAACTCCCATTCCCTCCTTCCCCAGCTTCTGGCAACTTTCTGTCTCTGTAAGTCTGACTATTCTAGGTTCCTCATACAAGCGGAATCTCACAATATTTGTCCTTTTGTGTCTGGTTTATTTCAATAAGCATAAAGTTTTCAAGGTACATTCATTCATCCATGTTGTAGCGTGTGTCAGAACTTCCTTTCTTTTTAAAGCTGAATAATAATATTCATTGCTTGGATATGCCACATTTTATTGATACATTTATCAGTTGATGGACATTGGGCTTGTGATATTACAATATTTGTATATTGGTTTTCATCCAGGTAGATAGTGTTGGAATTGAATTGAACGGCACCCAGCTGGTGTCCACTGCAGAAATGGTTGTTTGCTTGCTGGTGGAGAAATCTCCACACATTTGTTCACCAAAGTTGGTCTTCTGAGATGATTGTTGCTGAGTAAGAGCATAGGAAATACGCTTTGTGTCTATAATGAATAATGCTGCTATGAACACTGACACAAGTATCTGGTTCAAGTCTCTGCTTTTAATTCTGGTTATATACCTAGGAGTGTAATTGCTGGATCTTATGGCAATTCTGTGTTTTGTTTGTTTGTTTGTTTGTTTTTTGAGGAATCATCATGCTATTTTCCAAAAGGATACATTTTCGGTCTTTGAGAGACTTAACCTTTTCAGGCTTCCATGGTATTACCTATGAAATTGGGGACTGATTAAATCAGAGGTCACTACCAACTCTACCATTCTGATTATAAAACTTAGAGCTATACACTCATCACTGGCCTAAAGCCTGAGCATGTCAACCTGCTCTCTTCCCCACAACAAGAATAAAAAATTCAAAAAGATGAAGTTCTAAAGCAAAATAAGAGTCCCTTTCAAGGGAGGGAAACTGGAGGGAAAGCTGAGGATATTTAAAAAAAAAAAAAGAGGGCAGAAGAAAGTGTAGAAAACTGAAGCCAAGGAGGCTTTAAGTGGAAGACATAAAAAGGGATCTAACCAAGCACCATGGGGCTGTTGTAGAAAATCTAACAGATCAAAGACCTCAAAAGAGAGGTCATTAAGAAGCAAAGCAATTCCGTTCATGGAGGAAGGTGTCCCTACTATTAATTTCTTTATTTTCCAATTTATATCATCATTTTTATCCATTTACCTGGTTCTAAAATCACCTTAAAATTTCCTAAATCTTATTCAAGTAGAGACATGGAGCAACATTTAAAAAATCATCCCTTACAAATAGCTCATCAAAATGATGTAATTTTAAAAACTGCCATGCATCAATAAGTCACTAGTGACTATATTTGATTCTTGTACTGGAGTTCTCAGTTTTTCTCCATCCCTTTGTTCATCGAAATATACAGAGTTTATGACGGAACAGAGTTCTAAGCTATAGAATGTAAGTAAAATAATGAATAAAAAAAGCTAAGGGTAGTACATTACAATACTACCTCTTTGGAAATTTTATTGTGGGCCTAAATTATAACAAATCAGAAAGAAAAGACTTTCAATCATAACATATTATAAATCAGACACAAAGTATAGATACTTAGAATTCCTTTCTGATATAATCAGAAGTCACAGAAAATAGGACTCAATTCACAGAATAAAAAAACAAAAACACACACACAGAAAGTTTACCTCATCTGGTACCTTTCCTGCCTTGTCTTTTTAGAAACATTCTCTTTACCACGGAAAAGGGTCTCATTGTACCTGGCGTTCACTCTTCCCTAATAATTCTAAAACAACAGCAACCAGAGCACTGCAGCTGCTATATGAAAGCATAAGCCTGTTCTGTCAGGCCATCCTCTCCATACATGCATGCAAAAAAACTCACTGAGTTTGTAAAAAATATGAAGAAATTAAAAACTAGAGAACATAATATCCCTGTATAATTTGGCTTAATCATTTTTAAACTCTAGGAGACTAGGTTTGTACTATATAGAAGAAAGATGCATTTTCAAAAGATGCCACAAAAAAGAAGTGATGGGGCTTGAGAAGCTCAGTATGACAAATCCCATAAGGAATTACACATTCCCTCTGATATTTTCATCTAAAAAATGTTTACTGAACAAGCTCCTGCTTTCATCCATATTATTTTGGTTAATGCATGAATAGGTTCAAAAATTACAGAAGAGAAATCTAAGGTGATTGTGCATTAAAATAAATGAAAGGATGACTCCTGGTTTATAGTCACTATATTTCATGACTAAAATGCTTCCTGTCTTTTTTTCTTAATTTAACTGCAACACTCTTCCCTTGGCTTCGGTTTTGAAGTAATGATATAAAATTCATTTTATCTCTTTTTCAAGCCTGGCTCTTTCATACATAACATCAGACTTGTCATATCTGAGGAATTATTAAAAATAAGATGGAGACTGCTATTTCTGAGCAGAAAAGCCTCTTTGAGCCAGCATCCCCAGGAGAGACGCTGGCTCAATCTCATTAGTTGGTGCTGAGACGCGTCCTAGTCTCCAGGTTCAAGGTGATGAAAGATTAGGGCGTTGGGCCTTGTCTCATTTTGTATGCAGCACACATCCCTCCCTGCCCGTGAACATGAAATTACATTGAACCTGGGGAGTCTAACTCCATTAATTTTAAATGGAAGATTAATTTAACAATATGCGGCAGATATTTGTTACAGACCTATCATGTAAAAGTGACGGTTAGCAATAAATTGTGGTGACTCATACTGGCCAGTGGCCCTGGCTCAAATAAATCAGGAGGCATTTACACATAATTGCTGTTTTTAAAGACAGGGATATGGGTGATATGTTTCTTTGATGAAAGATTGGGCAACCCCATTCAAAGAAACAGCAGCTGATATTAAAGGCACAGTGCTGTTCTGGAGGGAGATTTTTTTATTAGTATTTCTGGAATAATCATCTAGGAATAACAAATACTACAGTGATATATAGTAATCTTTGTTAAAAATTCTGTGTAATAATTCTGAGGCATGAAACTGGCATGGTATTTTTATCAATTTCCTTAATATAATAATAATAATAATAATACTCCCAGAAATAACAATTTGCAAGAGCTGAATAGAGAATAAAAAGGGAGAGAGAAGTAGGATGGTATCATTGTTGATAAGGACAAGCAATTTTATTGATTTTCTACAAGCTACGATAATAAACATAATAATAATTTGTAAGACTTCGGGAAGGGCAAAAGGGATAATGGTAATTGAAGAGAAGCATTCTGAAGGAAAAAGAGTGACATCTTTTTTAAATGCCATTTTATAAAGCTTTCTCAACATTTTTTTAAAAACACATTCTCCTTTTCTTTAAGCAATTGAGGGGAAAGGAAGAAAGACACATAATGCCCTGAATGCTTAACTGCTATAAGGTAAGCAATGCAAAAGAGAAGCCAAGGACATTGGATGCTTCCAGCACTTGTCAGAAGAGGCCCGAGCTCCAGGATGGAAGCATCCAGTATGTGGGTTTGCCTGCCCTCTCACTCACGAGTGACAGTGTTATTCTAATCTCCTCTCCTCTGAAAGCACCAGGCTTGCCAGCACTCAGGGGAGCAATGCTCAAGGACCTCTGTCTCCAGTCAAGCCCAATGTGACAGCAGGTTTGCTCCCATCTCTTTTAAAAGATTAAAGTGGGAAGAGGACAGGGTAAGGATTATGTGTTTCCCTCCATGCACCCTCTCAATGCACTCAAGGGACTGCTGGGGAGTCAGCTCAAAAACCCACCTCTCAGAAGTACACCTCATTCTGCTTCACTCTATTTAGCACAATGAGAAGCAGGAGGGGACAGTTAGTCCTTGAAGCACTACTTGACGTGTCCCCTGGCTCAAGTCTTGAACCCCTCTCCAACACATCCTTCTACTGAGCCATGAGACTGAGCTGGCAATTCAGATCAGAGCACTTCCCTGCTGCACATCTTTCACAGGATCCTGACTGCCTACAGGACCAAGTCCAAACTCCTTAATAAAGTATACAAAGGTCTTCATGCTAGTCCACAGTTGCCCTCTCCACTCTCATTCTCTCTTCCTGAAACATTACCCCCACACTTCTAAATGGTCAACCTATAGGATCCAGGACTGGTGTACACTACCAAACCGACTTTTCCACATGCTACTGCCTCTGCCTTGAATGCTCTCCTCAGTCCCCCTCATGTGATAAACTCCTATTCATCCTTCAAAACCTAACACCAACAGGACACCCTCTATGAAGCAGTCAACAGCCCTACTTTTTTGTTACTTGATGGTAGGAACCGGCCATATATATTTTTCCTCAGCATCAACCCAATGAATATAACATAATAGACAATCATATTCGTTAAACTCATAATAATTGGCTTACCTTAAAGAAGGTATTTCCCAAGAGTAGACAGGATGGTTAGAATAGAGGATATAAAGAGAGTAAGGACATGCTGATATACTCCACAGTGATCAATTGTTTTTGATTTACAATTTTACATATTACTGTACAGGAATTAAAAAGGAAACTGTAGCAAATAATAAGGCTCAAACATTAAGAATAATAGATCCATCAACAGCCAAAGGCGTTGGTTTGCTGTTGTGGCTTATAGAGACATGAGATGGTAAAATGACAGCAGCAGCAGCAAAAGCAGTTAATAGCTAACATCTATTAATTCTTACTTTGTGACTTGCACTGTTCTAAATGTTTAATATGTATTAACTCATTTAATCTTCTCCAAGAACCCTGATGAGATAGGCACGAATATCACCTTCATTTTATAGGCAGGAAACTGAGACACAAAGAAGATAAGTAACTTGCTTAAGGTCATTCAAAAGCTGGTGACAGAACTGGAATTTCAACCCAGGTGGTTGAACTTCAGACTCTCTCAAAGAATTCCATCAGAGGACAATGGGTCCTCCTGCCACCCATCTGTAGTAAGGCCAGGATCCCCACTTCTCGGAAGGGAAGCTCTGAATAAGATAATAGTAATTGATCATGGCATCTACTAAGATACTGGGAAACCCACATGGCAAAGAGAGCAAAAGCACCAGGGAAAGCCCAGACCAGAAGCAAGGTGCCATGGCAGAGGGCAGGACAAGGAGCGGAATGCCAAGAAGACCCCAGCTGCTGTGAGGAGGAAAGCAGGTTTATAAAAACCTGAACATCAGGTAGGGTCTGGCGATCACTGATGGTATAGGTAGTAGTCAAGATGTTGCAGAACTTCAAAGCAAATCTCGGTTAAAGATAAAAATTGGTTCAGAGTAATGTAATATTTTTGAGGAATGGCTGCACAGACTCAAGTATAGCTTCTTCAATGATGACACGAGAGGAGATGATTGAGGTTTTCATTCTAAAACTTCCTTGTCAGGAGTAGATCTTCTTTGAAGGTGACAAAGTTAACACTTCTGGCTGTTAATATGACCAGGTATTTTAAAGAAATTACTGTTCCATATTTTTATATTCAGTACTTTCTCTCTTATTTGAGCACTGTCACATTAAAGGTAAATTTCACTCCATGAAATCTTCAGCACATCTTCGAGAAGCCAATTTAAAAGAATAACTAGTCCCATGTAGTAATAATGATGATAATAATAGCAATAATAATAAAAAACTAACCCCAAAGGTAATTTCTTATGTTTCTATTGTAACTTTTCTGTAAGGATTCGCAAGTTATTAGATAACACTAATTAAAATATATAGTTTCCCCAGGGGGAAGGCTACCTTATTTTTTTGTTTTTGTTCAGATGGCTGATGATTGAAGTAAAGAAAGGTTAAAAGATCACTGCAGCCTAAATCCAGAAACCTCACCTAACTTCTCTAAGAAATGCAGCTGAAACATGTATGAATGAGATAGCATCACTGTTTAATAAACATGTAATGGTCCCTGTCTTTTTTTAAAAGGCTGTGCTAAGCTACTTGTAGAAAGGAAGTTGACTGGAATTATATAAGAAAGAATAACTGGCATTTGTGACTCTATGAGAAAGAGTAACAAGCCATGGGATAAAGCCTAAGAACGAGAGATGGGTTGATACTTGGAGCACCTGAATACAAACTATTCATCTCCTGTCTTTCTGAGGGTCCAGTCAATTTAGTGCAAAGCTCACAGTTTACCATCAAGAAGCTCTCCAGGGCCGGCCTGGTGGCGCACTGGAGAGTGCGCCGCTTGGGAGTGCGGCGGCGCTCCCACCGAGGGTTCGGATCCCATGTGGAGACCGGTTCCCGCTCACTGGCTGAGCGTCCATAATGAGGCCAATACATTTCAAAGTCATTAGAGATAACCAAGGCAATAAGTCTGGGTTTAAGCGGCGTTTCCTCAAATTTCACAGTCTGTATGTTGCAAGTGTAGGGGGGGAAAGCAATCCCTGTCTAGTCAACTGTAAATGCTGGGTTATTGGAATCTTTAAAACAGGCAGCAAGGAGAAAATTACATGGCCAAATCTCCTTTTTCCAGTTAATGAAGAATTAAGACTCCCATTTACCATATTAGAAGGTTCATCAGAGGTTTCAGCTCTCCATAGCTGGTGTTTGACAGCAGTGTCAGTTTATCTGAGTCTGAACGCGAAAGTGCATGACAGAGGATCATTCATAACTGTCACATCTACTTATCTCTCTCACTGTCACACAGTTAACGAAATTCAGGCCATGGAGCTGTCTGCCTTTGTCCCCCTCTCAGCCCAGCTCAAGGAAAAAGACATTCCAAAGCCCATTCATGTTCTATTGCCATGTCAGCACATTGTGAATCTACAACAAGAATCAACATTGCTTCCTTTCCCCATCCTGGGAAGAAGACAAGATTTCCCTGGGACTAATGTCCATGCAGACTGCATCTGGTGTCACCATTCAGAAAAATCGTTCAGAGAAATAATGCTACAGAGAAAAGATTTTTGAATATATTATTCCATGCTTCAGGGGGGAAAAAAAAACCCCAAAACCCCCACGACATTTATAGTTTATCTTTGACTGATAATGAGGAAATGTCATTTCCATGCACTAAACAGCAATAAGTGTGAGAGGATTTCATAATGCAATTTGCTACAGCATACAGATATTTAAACTAAAAGGGAACAGAAAAGCTGATACAGGGATGTCTACAACCGAACCAATGAGATGATTTTGAGGACAATGTAGCACAAAAAGGAAATACAATTTGATTTGCAAATATCATCACTGAAGCAGCTTATCTGCACAGAAGAAAGCAGTAGTTCAGTTACTGTGGTGTCACCAACAACAGAATTCAGAGTTTTATGAAGAAATATGCCCATTTGCAGGCAGGCAGGCCATTTGCGAATGCTGAATGGGTTGTAGCCCAAAACAGATAACTAGCATGGAAGTGCTGATGTGTTTATACATCTCAGACTCCTCCTAAATCAAAGGAATAAAAGAATTACCTAAAATTATTTATGATAAACTCACAATTGGGAAGTTGTCCCTTGATACTTGTGAAATATAGCCAATGACACTGATTTCAGTACTGTGTCACAGCTTTAAAAACAAACAAACAAACAAAAGAAAAGCTTTATTGAGGTATAACTGCATATGAAGAAATTCATAAATTTTTTTTTTCCTTTTTGTCTTTTTTACTGACCGGTAATGGGATCGCAACCCTCGGTGTCGCGCCCGTACGAGGGACCGGCAACGGGATCGCAACCCTCGGTGTTGTGCCTGCTCCGCGCTCAGCCAGTGAGCGGGAACCGGTCTCCACGTGGGATCCGAACCCTCGGCGGGAGCGCCGCCGTGCTCTCAAGCGGCGCACTCTCCAGTGCGCCACTGGGCCGGCCCAGTAAATTTTTAATAAATTTATACAATTGTGCAACCACCACAACCATCTAGTTACATTTCCATCACTCTCCAAAAGTTCTCTCATGCCCATATGTAGTCATCCCCATTGGATTTTTTTAAAAGTTCCTTCTTACACCAAAATTTTCATTGAGATAAAATTCACATAAGAAAGAATTCCTGGGCCGGCCCGGTGGCGCACTGCTACACTGTGCCACTTGGGAGCGCGGCGGAGCTCCCGCCAAGGGTTCAGATCCCACATACAGACCGGTTCCCGCTCACTGGCTGAGCGCGGTGCAGGCGCAACACTGAGGGTTGCGATCCCGTTGCCGGTCAGTAAAAAAAAAAAAAAGAAAGAAAAGAAAAGGCTTGCATACTTTGTTTTACAATACAAATTTGTTACCTTGCTTTCTTTGAAACAGGGTGAGGCCTCATCAATAAGCTCTAACTTACTTAGAAACACAATCTAAACCTAACTGTTCTTTTATACTAGTAAACAAAACCTATAAGATCCTATTTGTTTTTGTTGTTCATGTTGTTTTATTTGTTATGTTTTGTACATAACATACCTACATGTTATGTACAAAACATATGTACATAACATGTAACATACCTACATGTACAAAACATAACATGTAGGTATGTTATGTCTACATGTTTGTGTCTGTATGTGTGTTTGTATTGTCTGCATGATACCAAATTGGCTTATAATTAATGCATGCTCATTAAATGAATAAGTATACTTTTCAAGTTCACGTGACTTAAATTTGCTAAAGTTTTGATAAAACAAATATATCTTCAAAATTTTATTTAAACCTTTTACTTAACTTTGGCTCAAGGTCAATATGCCTCTTCCTTATCTCAGCTCTGCCTCCTGGCCATGTTGGGAGAAACAATATCTTTCAGACATTATCTTTGTGAATGCTGCACTCTGTCTCTCTGGATTCCATTTGGCCCTAAATGCCATGTAGAAACCTGGGATCCAGGATGGCTAGTGAAAGGGGACCTATGTCCAATATCGCATAGGACCTAGTTAACATTATCTGATAAGTGTATAGATTTATATACCAAGTTTTTAACTGGAAAACCATAAATATTTATTTGGTAAAAATAGTTGAGACTCAAACTGGGCTTTGTGTAATTTGCTCTGACAAATGGACACCTATTTACTAACCTGAATGTATAAAATTGTTCTTATCAGCACACATCTTTGCCTGGATTTACTATTCAAACAGGACAACATTTGTCTTTTTTAGAGGTCTTTTAAGTTGTGCATGATAATTTCTTGTGCTCCTTTGAAATCTGTTGTCACTTTGGGTTTTGTAGTAATTTGTGATCTTATTCAAATAAGTGTTGTAAGCCTTTGTTATCTGACAAATTTTCCAAAACTAAATTCTGAAAGCTCAGCCTTTTGACTTAAATAAACTTTGAGGAGTTCCAAGGGCCCTGGAGCTTCTCAGAGGATATATAAAAGATGTATCAAAACTAATTGGCTTATTTGATAAATTAGACTATATGGGAAAGCATTGTCAGTACTGAGATGTTATGAATACATGTTCCAAAATCTTGTAAGGTTCTTGAATATCTGTGTCTTGATATAAATGCTACTGGTCATAATCCTGGTTTGATTATAATTTTAAAATGTTATGTCTTCAAATATTTCATGAAAAAAATCTGATAGGTACAGTTTCCTGACAAACTTTGCATCCATACCTTTAAACTAAATTTACAAAATTCTAATGAAGAGACTAATGGGTTTATGAAATTGCTCACCAAGGTCAAAACAGCAAAAGTTAATGAACTGATTTAAAAGAATTATGGGTTTTTACAATTTCCTTATTTTGAAATTGTTCTCTTAAATGTTTTGTTTTCCAAATTTAAGAAAACTCCCTCTCTTAAGCCATCTTTAACTGAAAACAGTTTGGTAAAATATCTTTTAAAACAGAAATTAAAGCATTTGTTTTCTCTTTATTTGATCCTCCCCAAATTTAATAACTTTAAGTATCTTTATGATTATTATGGCAATGTGGCTATTTTTATAAGTCCAATGAAAATTAACTCACTCTCTTTATAACAGTATATAGTTTAAAACTTTGGTTATAAGATAGCATGTCTCTTCTAAGTTGCTGACCCCTCTTCATGTTGCCTTAATTTGGCCTAATGCTGCTTCATCTTGCTGATGTGGGACAGGACATAACCCGGGAACTAGCCTTCCCAGTGCCAAGGGATTTATACAAAGAAAAGTAACACCTTTTCAGTCAAAATATTGATCGTCAATGCTTTTATAAGGAGTGCTTTGATCGTAAAGGGGGAAATAATATCTTGTCAACAAAAGAAGTATTCAAAATTTTCTCAGCCTTAAGGGGGTGTTTGTAACTTGGATGAGACATCCTATTTCTAAACAAAAGATTTATAATTGGGCCGGCCTGGTGGCGCACTGCTACAGTGCACCGCTTGGGAGCACGGTGGCGCTCCCGCCGAGGGTTCAGATCCCACATACAGACCGGTTCCCGCTCACTGGCTGAGCGAGGTGTGGGAGCAACACCGAGGGTTGCGATCCCATTGCTGGTCCCGGTCCGGTGCGGGCGCGACACTGAGGGTTGCGATCCGTTGCCAGACACGAAAAAAAGACAAAAAGGAAAAAAAAAATTGATCAAAAAATTTTACAAAGACTAGATGCTTTGGAAACAGTAATGTCCTGGACAGGTGAACATCAACAAACTCTCTGGACTCAAAATCAACTATTATACAGAACAGAAACCCACTCTGGAGTTTCAACAACTGCTGATTACATCCCAATTCACAGCACCTGGAATGATGCCGATGTAACAGCTCTGAGAGATGATGACATCATCAGTCCTCACTTGAAGTAAATTAAAAGGACTTGCCATGCTAAATGATACTAACTTTTCTTTAACAAAATGCCTTTGTCTTAACTGTGAAAACCTGATCTATAGCTTTTGCTTTTTCTTTAAATTAAATAAATAAAATGGGGGAGATGTAGAGAGCACTAACATTTTTAAAGCAAATGTATTTCACAGGGTCTATTTTCCAAAGTCCTGTAGTCTCAGGTTTAGCCTAACTTTTTCATATAGAAATGTTAACCTTGCAAAAGACAGGAAACTTTCATCAGGCTAAAGTCTTTGTAACACAGCAAAGTTGCTGGCTCAAGGACAGACAAGTTACTTGATTGGTAAAATACTGGGGAAATTGCTGTAGGGAAAAACAGCTTTTGCTAAGATCAAGTTTTGTTGGTAGATTGACTTTTGCAAATTGCATTATGGAATGTCACTTTGCCTGTTTCACTGATGTTACCAGCCTCTACTGTTAAACTATACTTAGGCATAACCCCACCTATGTTCTTTTTCTGTAACTTCCTGGTCTGGAGAATAAATGTACAGAGAAAACCCCAGTTTGTGGTTAATTTCCCAAGGAAGGAATGCCTCTCTCTTGAGGATTCTGGGAGATTAACCCCTTCGGGGTCTCTCACTGCTCAGAAGAAATGGGCTTTGAGTAATCCTTTGCATGTCTGTTACCCAGGGGAAGAGAGGTGATAAATCTGTGCGAGGCAAAGCAACAGATTAATATTTCTGCTCATGGACTACCTGCCTTCATTACCTCCCTTCATTCTCCCGTTACCTGAATTTTACACATTCTCCTCACTAGTAGTCCTAATACACACTGAAAATTATTAATGAAACAAACAAAAAAGAATGACATCCCATTTGTCTTCTCATTAGGAGAACTGATCTATAAAGTCCAGGAGAAGAAGAGATTGAAGCAAAGATAACATTTTTTTCTATTCAGTGATTATTTTTACATTTTAGTTCTATTTCCTTATTATACTACTCATTTTTATTGAGCAAATAGCCATTTAGAACATATGCTAGTCTGTTACATTTAAAAAGAAAGAGAGAGAGAAACCGTGTACTTAATTCACAAGTAACTAGCCAGAAATAGTTGCTCTCACATAGGTATTGGATTTACAGTACGAACAGACTCACAACCATGTTTTGCGAACTGTGGCTATATGTAAACCTATCAGATACCATGGTCTCGCCATTCTTTTCATTCATTGCTTCACCTATTAAAATTAGCAGTAAGGCTGATCATAAAATTATTTTTAATCCTTGAGTTTTTAGATGTTAAGGACTGGAATCTATTATTGTTTTTGGATTAAGGCAATAAATGCTATTTAAAAAAAGACACATTAATCTTAAGGAATTAGGATTTGGGGGACATGAAATAAACTGAAGAGGAATGCCATGAACTATAATATTTGGTATGAGTCCAGAGATGACATCCTGTCTGAGTATTAAGACATCTCGACCGTCAACTTATTGCCATTTCTTAAAAGTATGGGATCAAACTTACCAGAAAGTAAAGTGTTTAACTATCTCTTACTCTCTCTAAAAAAATGTTGCTGTTTTTTCTCATCCCTGTTACTGATATTTGAAATTCCGAGAACCATGTCATCCCTTCTGATACTTGATTCATCTCTGTATCCCCATCCTCTAACATCTACACACAATACCATAAACTGTCAATCCTTCAAGAAAATAAAAATGTTCTCTCGCCATGTTCACCATACTCCAAGTACAGACACTTCTCTTTTGCGGTGGGCCTTTAAAATTAGTTCTGCAGCCAAAAATTTTAGTACAGTATGAAGAAAGAGATTATAAAACTAGGTAATTCTAGTAAAAAGGACATATTTTTACTAGAATCACATTTAAGAAAGGACCCGCAACAAAAAACAAGTCCAGGGCCGGCCCGGTGGCGCACTGCTACAGTGTGCCGCTTGGGAGCGTGGCGCTCCCGCCAAGGGTTTGGATCCCACATACAGACCGGCGGCTCACTGGCTGAGCGAGGACATATTTTTACTAGAATCACATTTAAGAAAGGACCCGCAACAAAAAACAAGTCCAGGTCCGGCCCGGTGGCGCACTGCTACAGTGTGCCGCTTGGGAGCGCGGCGCTCCCGCCAAGGGTTTGGATCCCACATACAGACCGGCGGCTCACTGGCTGAGCGAGGTGCGGGTGTGACACTGAGGGTTGCGATCCCGTTGCCGGTCCCGGTCCGGTACGGGTGCGACACTGAGGGTTGCGCTCCGTTGCCAGTCACGAAAAAAGACAAAAAGGAAAAAAAAAAAAAAAAACAAGTCCATTTTGGCCAGCAGCTTGCTAAAGAATGCAAACTTGCATGAGAGGACCAGAGGTCCAAACATAAAGAGGAAATATGTCTAGGAAGTATTTTTTGTCACAATATTTTATTAATGCTTCTGCTCTTCCAACACAACAGAACTGGGGAGAAGAGAAAGCAGCACTGCCAATTAGATCAAATCACTGGTGGAATGATGCAAGCCAATGCGTCTTTAGTTCTACGCAGTTTTGAAAACTTTGAGACAAGAATAAATTGCATGACCCCCTGGCAACTTCCTCTAGAACTTATAGGAACAAATTGTTTGACTCAAGCTGTGTGGAATATACATTCAAATTCAGGCTCTTGAAGGAAATTATTAAGTAGAGTCATACTAGCTTTCTTTGAAGCATACTTGTTTTCAGTATTGCCACTGTATAGACCAATTATGATACCTTCCCATGCTGAGAAATGATTGTTCTGCTAACACAGTCCTGGTAAGAATCAAAAGCACTACATTTTTAACCTTGGGGGATTTTTGTTATTGTTGCTCCCTTGCCAGTTCCTTCAAATGGAAAACATCTTCCATTCATCTAAATGCAAAATTTGTTTCGGCTTCCAAAGTTACTTGAAAAATGTTAAGCACAAAGCAATAAAGTTTTTATGCTCTTAAGACCACTAATGCTTTGAGCTTCATATTCATTTTGAAGGAATGAACATTTTATGGTTCACAGAGGAATAGATACATGAATAATATCTGAGATTATAATGCATCTAGCAGAAAAAGATTAAGTTTATGTAAACTATTCAATCAGATGTGAAATTTTCTCTAGAGAATAAAAATTCTGACCTTATTTAAGTTTACTTTAAAAACATCAATATCATGTTTCTACCAAAGGAACCCACCAATTTTCCCATTTATGTAATATAAATATTCATTAGAGACAAAACAACATAAGATGTACTACACTGACTCAAGAACATTATAATGGATATCCCTATATAAAATAGGTATTAGATGAGCAGAACTCTAGTTTGCTATTTGGTTCCAAATACTCAGTTAACCTTTAGCTGATGGACAACTATTCTAGGTGCTTGCCACTGATAAATAGTATTGGAACAATACAGTTGAGTGTATCATGATAAAATCCTTCTATTTTTATTAAATATATTCCTTAAGAGATAGCATTTATGCAAGTACACAAGGCTAAAACTGAACTAATGATATTTATTGAAATTTATGTATATTTGTCAAATTAATTTGTTTGGAAGTTCCAAACTTGATAAATATGACAAATGGCCTATGACTATATTTCATGCCCATAAATATAAATATCACAGTGGGCCCCAAATCTAACCCTCAGTGACCCAGAATTGCCCTCATTATAAATGCAGCAGCTAACTTTATGACTCTACGGCCAGTTATTAAGGAGGGGCCTGTTTGGAATCATCTTCACATGTATTGCAATATGAAAACATTTGGTTTTAATTCAACAGGTCACTCATCAAATTCCTTTTTTTTTTTTTTTTGCAACTGATATCTTACCAAGAGATTTCAGATATGACAGTTCTAAGTTTTATTGCTACCATTCATAAAACATGCATCATAAAATTAGTTTCTATATACTTGAAATCTTTTTGAAGATTTAGCCATACTTCACATAAATCTTAAACCTTTCCTTTTCTCTAACTTATAAAACAAGGTTAAGATGAGGAGAAAACAAGAAACTCAATTTCACAATAATAACTAAGGATATCAGATCTTTAAAAGAAACATATAGAAATACTTAAAACATCAAGTCAGAAATTGAGTATTAAAGACATTACTAATCACAGAATTCTAACACCTGCTTTTCAAAGGGTATCTAATGCCTTAGGATTGATATGTTTTTTTAAAAGTAGCATTTATTGCCGTAATCTAAGGGTACAGATTATTAAATACTTTTCCATAATATATTACTTAGTGAATATTTTTAATCAAATGTACTACACATTTTATGTGCCTGCTATACTCCTGCCAGTACAAAATTAATAGCATGAAAATCAAATTTTGTCTTTTACTGAAAAAAGACTTGAAAACCAAAATGGTAATAGAGAAAAAACTATTAGCAAATAGGGAATATAAGGATATGTATCCTATGAAAGATTATTTAGAGAACAAAATGACAGATATAGCCTATCATGAACAAAGGGTTGCTCCTGTGGTCAGGACTTTGTGATCCTACCAATAAGCTCCCCATGATGTACTGTCCGATTCCAATATTCATCTATTCAAGCCCTTTAAATAACAGTAATGATAACAACAGTAAGGATGAGAAAGTAGAGCAATGGGGTTCAGAATTTTACTGGGTCCATTAATTTGGGTCTAGCTGAGACCATGGGGGGAACTGATATTTAAATTATTGATTTCAAAATGGTGACATAAATGCTTTGATCAGATCAGGATATACATATGAGAGTACAAAGAAGAAATACCTAATATTTTCTCCAGTCCCTATTTAAATAACAGAAATGGGATAAGAACAAATGTATTTTTAAAATCAACTCCATTATACTTGAAGTATAATATACATAAAAGAAAAAATGCACCCAATTAAGATGTACAGTTTGATGAGTTTTGACAAATATATCCATACCCATCTAACTACCACCGAAATCAAGAAACAGAATATTTCCATCACCCATAATGTTCCCTCATGCCACTTTGTAGCAAATACCCCAACTCCCGGACCCAGGTAAACACTGATCTGCTTTCTGTTACTACAGATTAGTTTTGTCTGTTCCAGAATTTCATATAAGTAGAAGCACTAAGTATATACCTTTCTGTCTCTGACTTCTTTCACTTAGCACAGTGTTTCTGGAATTCATGTACATGGTTGGGAATAACTGTAGTTTGTTTCTTTTTAGCACTTAGCAATTACCATTAACAGGATACGCCATAATTTTCACCTACTAATGGACATTGTTTCCAGTTTTGGGCTATTATGAAAAAAGCTGCAATGAAAATTTGTATACAAGTCTGTGTGGCCATATGTTTTCATTTATCTTGGATAAATACCTAGGAGTGAAACTGCTGGGTTTTAAGGTATATATACAAGAAATTTTATTAGAAAATACAAAAAATGTAATTAGTAAACGCCAAATTAGAGCGAACCTCTTGATTCACAGTTTCAAGCAGTTTTAATTATGATCTTGGGACTCCTTCCTTCTCCACATATCCACTTAAAAGATATTTATTCTGACTTCACTCCAGCTAGTTGGCGCCTATTTTCCCCCAATAACATGAGGCCAAGATACAAACGAGTCAATAGCTTTACAAGATCCAAACAAAAGAGCTTCAATTATCTGATTCAAACTGGAGTGATGTCAACACTTGGCACTAGCAGAGAAGCGCTCTAAAAGCTTGTAGAAGATCCTATTCTTTGCAGCTCATCCCTGGTAGAAAGTGGTCAACAAGGAGGCATCTGCTAGGGTGACTGGCATCAGATCAGACTCAGTATTCTGTCAAAGGCTCTGGCATAAGCACCATGGACCTGGCATGAACATCAATAGTCAGAGAATCTGTCAAAACACCAGTGGGGGAAGGAATTAAGCTTGGTGAGGGCAGAGTGCACAGAGTCCCTCCTCAACGAGCATTCCAGTTCCTTGACACGACAATGAGTGATGCCAACAACACTCGCTGCTTGTAAATTCAATTGTACTCATCTTGCTGATGAGGTACAACACATCAATGATCAAGTTTGAGAACTAAATGCTAAATGAGCTTTTTTTTTTTCTATAAAAGACCTAGAATTGTGCATTGTATTAGTCCTTTTCTGTTGCTTATAACAAAATACCTGGAACTGGGTAATTTATAAAGAAAATGAAATTTATTGCTCAGTTTCTGAGGCTGGGAAGTCCAAAGTCCATCTGGTGGTGACGACAGTGACCCAGGGGTCTCACACTGCAAGACAGTGGAAGCAGAGAGAGCAGGGAGAGAGAAAGAGACTCTCTTCTTCTTTTAAAGCCCTCAGAACCACATGCTTGACCACCATTTTTAATCCATTCACTACTGCACGGTCCTACAATCCAATCACCTCTTCAAGGCCCCACCTTTCAATTACCATAATAGGATTTCCCACCCTCTTAACAGTCACAGTGGGGATCAAGTTTCTAATACTTAAAACTTGGGGGACACAATTCAAGCTTCAATAAGTTAAATGGGGACATAATTCAATCCATTACATGCATGAAATGAAAGAAAGGGGTTAGGGTGGTCCTACAGGTCATACCTACCAGGAAGAAAGGTGCTAGGCACCAAAAGCAAGCCTCTTTGGCAACTGCATTACATGCATGAAATGAAAGAAAGGGGTTAGGGTGGTCCTAGAGGTCATACCTACCAGGAAGAAAGGTGCTAGGCACCAAAAGCAAGCCTCTTTGGCAACTGCAGGATTCATACCAAGCTCAAAACTGCTCTGGTTTCTCCCATCATGGACAGAAGGTATACTCTGCCTTCATTATCCGCTCAGAGATGCCCATGTCTAGAAACTGTCATTACAGTACTGAGAGGTTTAATATTTTTCCACACTGCTTCCTTGAAAGATTACAGAAGAAAGGAATGAGAGGTGATCGTGAGTTCCTGAAGGGTAACTCAAAATATATGAGATAAATGAACCCTCCTGGCCTTTGGAGGAGCCTATGGCAGGTATTACTCTGCACCATTCCTACATGGAGGTATGGAAGCAAAGTCTCCTTCTGAACCAGTAACCAATATAAAACATATTCAAACTCCTGAAGGGGTCATCAAGCTTGTTAGGGTCACTTTGTCTTAGCCTCTACAGGGGTTTCTAGTCACTTTTAAAGTTTACCTTGTCTACTAGAATCACGTATTTGTTGTCACATGCTTGATTAGTTCCTGAGAATTCTTAGTTCCAAGAACACAAATGCCCTTTTCAGTGTCCTCATACAACTTCAGGTGGGCTTGGTCCCTCAGGGTAGTGAGATACTCATTAGGTAAATGTTCCAAAAATGGAACCTTGTGAAGATGGCCCAGTGAGCTCCTTGCCACACATGCACAAGGATCTAGTATATTCTTCAACAGGCTTGAGAACTTTCTATGAGTTTTAAAGAAGAAAATGATAGGGTCATGCTCAATGAAAGTCATTTCTAACTCAGAAATGTATTTCTACTCCCTAGCAGCAGCTGAATCAACACTGTTCACAGACAACAAACCGAATTATGAAAATTGTGTGAAAATGAAACTCTTTGATGACATTTGCTACCTTCCTACTTAGTATTCCTTCTCCATCTTTCCCCTAAGAATACAGTTCCTCTTAGATGCCCTTTCGCGACCTCTACAGTTGTTATTGCTCAACATAACTACAGTCTCAGCATTGTCAAACCTTTTCACAATGACACTGTGTCTCAGGCAATGTTAGGCCATTGCCAACAAGTAGCGAGTAACCTGTGCTGACAACACATTACAGCTCTGCCATAAACAATCATCGTCTCGCTGAGGCAAAATGGCAGTCAAATTAGAGCAGAATATGTAGCAACATGCATAGTAAATTGGCACAGCAGCTCGCTAAACAAAACGGGGCAGTGGTCACACACAAGATGCACGGCAACTGTGCCACACTGTCCACCCTCGTGTGGGCCAGGAGTGGGACCAGTATCCACCTACGCCAATAAAGGATTCCTGTGGGCAGTGAGTAGGAACCCTCTGCCCCCATTCTTGTTTTCAGCCTACTTCAATCCCTACACTCTCACTCTGATAGGGATACAGAGAAATGATGCCAAATAGGGAGTACTGGTATAATCAAAATAAAATAGGACAGACAGGCAGAAGGAAGGTCCAGCCATGCAATTATAGCAGGGAGGAAGACCTGGCCCCTCATGTAAGGACTAAACAATGGAGACCATAGCAGAGACATCTACTTTTCTTACAAGGTGGGTAAAGGACCACCAATCATAGTGGGGGCAATGAACAAAATAAACATTCAGAGACCACCCTGTAGGTTAATCATTTAGGCAATTTTCTTTCTGTTAACTCTCCATCAGACTGAAAGCCAGGGTGGGATAAAGATGCTGTAATACTTCCTGCCTCCATCCTCCATAAATCTGAAAGCCATGATTGGGAAAGCATGGTTATCACACAGTAAGTGAGATAAACAGACCTAACTGGAGGAATCAGAAAGCTGAAAAGGACCAAGTAAAAGCCAAGCTATAAATTCCAGCCCTAAGATCACAGTTAGTGCAAAGGTGTGGTCAGCCAAGATGATCTGTTCTTTGGATGCCAGAAGGTAGTACTAAACCCCAGGACCCTAAAGCAGCCCTGACAAACAACTCTCATATTCCACTCTGAAACTGCCTTCTTGGACAAAGCAGACACAATAGTTTGGCAGTGCGCAAATCATTTGCGGCTATGGACTGTGTGGTGAAATCACCCTTCTGCCACTATAAACCTGCCTACCCCTATTGCTGCCCATATGACCCCTTTTCTCCACTCAGCTCACCTTGCCACATTCACATAATCCCTTCCGAGGAAGCTGAAGAAGAGGGAGCCTTAGCTTATTAACCCAACATACTGCAAATCTAATTAAAAGTCAAATACACAATACTCTCTTCAAAATCCAAATGTTCTTTACAGAAACATCAAGGAGGAAGGGAGCAGAGCAGAATGGCCCACGAAGGTAATCAGAATTCATCTTCAGGGACTCGTACTCGATTACTCGCAGCTCATTATCAGTGCTCTGTGCAGTAGGAGAACACCTAGAGAGCACATCATTAGTGCCCTACACACTCATTATGCCACAAATGGAAGCACCATAACAAAGCAGCCCTGGTGCTCAGGGAAAGATAAGATTTCAGTCCCTAGTTCCAGCACACTTAAGTCTATTAAAGTTATCAGCAAAAATGCTGTTAAACATGGGGGAAAGTTACAGGCTGCTTTCTTCCAAATAAAACCATAACCCAATAATTAATGAAAATGAACATAACTCCTTTTTAGTGTGTACAATTAAAAACCTCGGAAATTGTTTTATTCTCACATTTTTAGTTTTGACAACTCAAGGTAAACGACACTTTTGATAGACCTGATGTAACATGCAACAAAACAGTAATCTACATAGCTGTATAAAAGTTGTCTCTTTCCACAAGCTGTCTGAAATGAAGAATAAAAACCCCAAAACAAAGCTAATATAATAGCAAAGAAGAAGTTAAATTGTATAATGTGAGCTTTTGAAGGATATTTCCATGAAACCACCTCTGAAAAGTTCTTCCCATATCAGCTGAAGTTATAAAATACATCTGAGACAAAGCCTTGCTTGCCAAAGGAGTGCAGACTCATTTATTTGTGGGACTCTGGTTTGGAATCCAAATGTCAAAAGGAGCACCACAAGGAGAGAGATAAAAAGGAAAAGATAATTTGTTTCATCATTAATTTTTTTTTATAGTTAGTCTCTCACCATGTTTTTTTAAGACCAGCAAGGCAGTTTTGTGGTCCACAACACCCACTGTATTCAATGATTGAATATATGAAGGTAGGTAGAAGGGACCAGGTCCCACTGAGCCCTACTCAGCCACTCTTCCTTCTGAGTTGTAAGGAGGATTGCTGTTATGCTAAAAGAGAAAGGGTGAAGACCCTTTTAACGGAAACACAATTAACCAGTTTTAGAATTTAAAACACATACATGTTGAGATAGTCCAACAGGCAAAAATACAATTATCCCCTGTATTGCTATCTGCCCATTTCCTTCAAACAATATTGACTCTGGACTGTGAGAGTACTCTGCTACAAAAGATATAACAAAAACAACATATTTGTGGAACTTGCTCTTAAGGAGCATACAAACTGGTACTGGTGCTTACAAACTCGGACTGTGAGAGTACTCTGCTACAAAAGATATAACAAAGACAACATATTTGTGGAACTTGCTCTTAAGGAGCATACAAACTGGTACTGGTGCTTACAAACTGGTAATGGAGCTCACGCAAATAAAAAGAGAAGAGCAAAGGAAATCTTTACAGAAGCAGTGGCTTTTCAAGCATTTTCCCCAAAAAGAATGATGTATAGTGTTTGGGATATAGGAAGCTGCAAAAGCAAGTCATGGAATCAGGAAAGCACTGGTTGCTCAGGAGGAACATTAAGTGATTAAAATTGGCTGCATCAGCAGTTCTCAAACTTGATCGGGTTACAAAGCACCTGGAATTCATGATGCTCTCTGCAAAACAAGAAGCTATTTGTAGAGCCTTATGGAATAATGAAATATTAATCCCACTTAAGGAAGAATAATCTAATCTATGTTTGAAAGCATATGAGCAAAGACTGGAATGAAAGAAGTAATTTAAATTACATTAATGTTTACATTTTTTATTTTACTGGGAAAAGACCACAATTACTTGATTTTTATAGCAGAACATTTTGGTCCAGGTTGCAGAGTGCTAGTGTTAGGCAGGAGCATGCTATTTCCAGCCGTATACCATGGGAAATGAGCTACCATGACTGATATTTCCACTGAATACAACTTTAAAACTAAATAGAATGAATTTTAAAATACTCTTCTAATCTACATACATGAGTTAGACATACAAGCAATACTCAGGCCAAAAATAAAGCAAAGGAAGGAAAACAAAAATTTCTAGTTTCTTCTCTTCTCTTCGGAATATTTTCCAAATTGGGTTGAACTTGAGCTGGTTTCATCTGCTCACAAATCCAGGGTCCAGGGGTAAAGAGCATAGCACAGGGCTTACCCAAGGTAAGAAATATAATAGTAGACTTCCTAATAGAGCTGGACAAGAAAGATCTACACATTCATTGCCAAATGACTAGAAGTAAACTATCCTCTCCTCAAGTAAACTGCAACGAAAATTTCCCATCTCAAATATTATTGCTGGGGGGGGTAAAGTAAAGTATAAGTAAAAGTAAAAACCCTTATACAAGTTTAAAACCTGACTCGTAGAAGCTGACCCTCATACAAGTTTTCAGTAGGCTGAAAAATCTCAAACTGAGATTATAACGTCTTACATTGGTAGTTTCCCTAGAAAAATGAAAGAATCAAATGTCTGGTATAAGCTATCTTATCCCAGATGTCAAAGAATCCTTACAGAATTCCAGGGAAAATGAGCAATGCATACTCAAAAATTACCAAACAAGTAAGGAAACACAAGGTGAGTGAAAGCTAGTGATACAACAGATACATTAATTAATACAAATGCTTTAGATACTGGAATTTCAGACACAGAAATGAAGTATTTGTAATGTTTCAAGGAGGAGGAGAAAAAGGAGAAGAATCTTAAAAAGAGTCAACAGTTTTGAAAAAGAACGGAATTTGTGGGTTGTTTTTTTTTTTTTTTGATTCCAAGACTAAGGCAGAATAAATACAAAATTATATCTTGTTATGCCAGAAAGTAAGAAAGTGCTCAAATCCATGACAGGAACATATTACAAGGACACAAAAACCAGTTTAGATGTGGCCAGCACTGGGTAAATCTGGGACAGTATGAATACCAAAATTATTAGGTATCGTAATGAATTCAAGACTGTTGGGAAAAATTAAAATTCATAAATTCATGTTGACTAAATAAAGAAATAAAGAAGCAAGTGAAGGTAGAGCTCTTGCTTACATTAGAATGCCAAGACTTGGTAAACGTAAAGGGAGAACTAGAATTGGAAAAATCATTTTACAGCTATCCTAGTAATGACTGAGTCAGGCAAGAATCATCAATGGACATGAAACACAGGAGGAAATTCTAAAGATAAACAAGCTTGCCTGTATGCTCTTAAAGAGTCTTCCTAGAGACCACTTACTAGTTCCAAGGAGAAAAAAATAAATAATTTTAAGTGGGAAAACTGGACAACACTGAGACTGGATGGTCAATATTACCAGTGAGGAACTTATGAACATTGTGGGCCTCCAGATGTGATGCCCTTAAAAAGAAACATGACTTAGGTAGTATTCTAGCCAACAATGCATAACCTCAGTATGCATGTGAAACTGTCAGACAAGCCCCCCCAAAGGAACATTCTATTTAAGAAAAAACTGTGGGGGAGGATATTCTTTTAAAATGTCAATATCATGAAAGAGAAAAAAAGCCTATAGAAATGTTCCAGGTTAAAGGAGGCTAAAGACCCATGAGAACTACATGCAATACCTGACCTTAGATTGTGCCTTGTACAGGGGGGATGGGGAAAAAAAGATATAAAAAATACTAGGCCAACTGGCAAAATTGGAATACAGGCAATTAGACAAAAGCATTGTTCCAAGGTTTTATTTACTTAAGTTGATAAATATACTGTGATTATGTTAAAAGAATATTCCCGTTCTTAGAAGATATAAACTAAATTATTTAGATCATAATGTATGCAATTTATTCTCAAGGCGCTCAGGAAAATATATATATATATATAAAAGTAAAAACCAAATTATTAAAGCAAATGGAATAAAATTAGAATCAGAGAATCTGGGTAAAGGGTATAAATATTATTCACACAGTTTTTTGTCCTTATAATATTTTTTATGTTTGAAATTATTTCTAAATAAAAAGCTAAATCTAAATATTTATAAAAACAAAAATATATTAATCAAAATTAAAAATCTCAGTAATATAATTTAACAACAGATTAGATTCAGGTAAAGAGCCAACCAGCAAACTGGAAGATAAATATAAAAAATTATTGGGAATACAGTGCAAAAAATGTAAGATTCAGATAGAGAGAAAAGGTCTAACAAACATCTAATCTTATTTCCAAGAGGAGAAGAAAGAAGAGCAGGCGATATTTGAAAAAAATTTCAATAGACAATTTTCTGAAACTTATGAAAAATACCAATCCAAAGATGTTAGGAGCCAACAAATCCTAAGTAGGAAATGAAAAAAGAAATTTAAACCAAAATGCATGTTAAACTGCAGAAAATCAAAGACAAAAGGAAGACTTGAAAGCAGCCAGAGAAAAAACAAATTATATTCAGTGGAGCAACAATTAAACAGCTGACATTTCAACAGTGACAATATGGAAACCTGAAGACACTAGAATGATGTTCTTAACATTCTAAGAGAAAATTGTCAACCTAAAATTTTATAGAGTAAAAATGTCTTCCCAGAAAAGAAATCTCTAAAGGATATAATTTACCTAGAATGAAAATGACCCAAGATAGAAGGTTTGAAATGCAAGAAAAATATAAAGAGTAAGAAATGGGTACATGCATGGTTTAATCTAAACGAACTATAGCTATATAGAAAAATAATAATAATAATTATATCACCTGGGATTAAATAATAGAATTAAGATATAGCATAACAAACAAAATAATGGGAATTCATGTGTTCAAAGGTCCCTGTATTAATCACTGTCTTTCCTCTCCATCTGAATAAATTTAGACATTGATAAGTAAGTCCTATCAAATTTCTAGAGTAACCACCAAAAACATTAGAATTGTGTACATAATTTCTAAAATAACAGAGAAAAAAATGAAGTAAAAAAAAAATTCTAAAAAGGCAAGAAATTAGAGGGAAAAATATAGAAAAGACAGAAATAGAATGCACAAAATAAGTTCAAATTTATCTATAATTACAATTAATGGAAATAGACTAAAAGCTCTAGCTGAAGATTATCAAGTCAGTCTAGCTTAAAAAATCAATGTATGAAGTGCTTATAAGAGACATACCTAAAACAAAAGGAGACAGAAGAGTCACAGGTGAAAGGATATAAAAACAAAACAAAACAAAAAACCTATACCATATTTAATGGGAAATATTCACAGTGCTTTTTTAAAGATCAAGACAAGGGATCCTGCTATGACCACTTCTATTTGTCATTTTATCAAATGTCATAGGTAACCGGGTAAGTCAAAATGAAGACAATAAAAAAATTATAAAAGATGAAACAAAACTCTCATATAGAGATGACATGACTACATACACAGAAATCTAGATGAAGCTGCAAAAACTTGCTAGAATTAATAAGAGTTGGGCAAGATTGCTAGATTCAAACTCAATATACAAAAATCAAATGTATTTCGTACACTAGCAATAAATTTTAAAATACCTTATTTTTTATTGTGGTAAAATATACATTAACATAAAACTTATTTAACCATTAAGTGTACAGTTTAAAGGTATTAAATGTTGTGCAGCCATCACTACCATCCGTCTCCAGAAATTTTTTCATCTTCCCAAACTGAAACCTCAAAACCATTAAACAATAACTTCTATTCCCTCCTCCTGCCAACCCCTGACAACCACCATTCTATTTTCTGTCTCTGTGAATTTGACTACTCTTGGCACTGCACGTAAGTGGAATCATCCAGTACCTGTCTTTTAGTGACACACTTGTTTTACTTAGCATGTCTTCAAGGTCCTTCCATATTGTAGCATGGGTCAACATTTCCTTCCTTTCTAAGACTGAATAATATTTATTGTATGGATACACCACATTTGTTTATCCATTCTGGACATCTGGGTTATTTTTACCTTTTGGCTACTGAGTCCTGCTGTAAACACTGGTGTACAAATATCTATTCAGATCCCTGCTTTCAATTATTTTGGGTGTATACCCAGAAATGGAATTGCTGAAAACATTCATGTACAGTTTTAATAACTACAACTTTTAAGTACTGTTTGATTTTTTTTTTAATTCAAGCCTTCTCCACACACGCCTTTTATTATTTTTCAAGTACATGTTGATGACTTGTCTCATTGCTCTTCCACGTAAATTTTAAAATCAGCTCATCAAGTTAATTCAAGCCTTCTCCACACACGCCTTTTATTATTTTTCAGGTACATGTTGATGACTTGTCTCATTGCTCTTCCACGTAAATTTTAAAATCAGCTCATCAAGTCCCAAATCCTCACATACACTAGTCCTCCCTTATCTGTAAGAGATATGTTCTAAGATCCTCAGCGAATGGCTAAAACTGCAAATAGTACCAAACCCTACACACACTGTTTTTTCCTATACAGTAATGGGAGGGTAGAATATACAGCATGGATATGCTGGACAAAGGGATGATTAACATCCAGGGTAGAACGGAGTGGGATGGCTTGAGATTTCATCATTCTACTCAGAACAAAGCACAATTTAAAACTTATAAATTGTGTATTTTTGAACATTTCCATTTAATATTTTTGAACCATGGTTGATGATACAGGTAACTGAAATCACAGAATGTGAAACTACAAATAAGGGGAGGGCTACTGTGATTTCTTAAAATACCATTTACAATAGTACCAAAAAAATCAAGTACCTAAGAATAAATCTGATTGAAATGGGCAAATATGTAATAGAGAAACATATGAGAAAATTACAAAATATCATATCATGGAGAGAAAAAAAGATTTAAAAAATAAACAAAAATATTATATTCAAGAATTAGAAGAACCATGATTATAAAGATGTCAATTCCTTCTAAATTCTTCAACAGGCAATGCAATTCCAATGAAAATGCCACTTTTTTGAGGATTTGAGACTTGAGCTGATTCTAAAACATACATGTTAGAGCAGTGAGACAAGTCATCAATACGTACCTGAAAAATAATAAAAGGTGTGTGGAGGCGGGCTTGAATTAAAAAATATCAAACATTATTTAAAATTTGTAGTAATTAAATCTGTACATGAATGTGAATATGAATGTTGTACGTGAATTAACAAGACTAATGGAAGAGAAAGCTCAGAAATAAACCTACACAAATTTGGAAGCATAATTTATGACTGAGTTGTTTCATCAGATCCCTGAGAGATGAAATACTTTT
>NW_007730361.1:165137-166408 GCF_000696425.1 Galeopterus variegatus
TGAGACAAGTCATCAATACGTACCTGAAAAATAATAAAAGGTGTGTGGAGGCGGGCTTGAATTAAAAAATATCAAACATTATTTAAAATTTGTAGTAATTAAATCTGTACATGAATGTGAATATGAATGTTGTACGTGAATTAACAAGACTAATGGAAGAGAAAGCTCAGAAATAAACCTACACAAATTTGGAAGCATAATTTATGACTGAGTTGTTTCATCAGATCCCTGAGAGATGAAATACTTTTTTAATACATTGCAATAGTACAATTGCTTGTCCATATGAAGAAAAACAAAACAAAACCCTTACCTTACCTCATGCCATACACACAAATTAGTTCCAGATAGATAAATGGATTAAATGTGAAAGATAAAACTAGAACACTTTAAAAAAAATACATAAGAATACTTTTAAGACCTCAAAGCAGAGAAGAATTCTTAAAACAAGACTCAAAAAAATACAAACTATACAGGAAAAGTTTGGTCAATTCAAATATTTTAAAATTAGGAACTTCTATTTATCTAAAGACACCATAAACAGATGAGTAGATAAGCCACAATCCAGGAAATGATTCGCAATACTCATTACTCACAAAGGATTAGTGACCAAAATACACAAATAACTCTTACAGTTGAATACGAAAAAGTCCAACATCAAAATAGAAACACAGATAAAAAATCCAAAAAGCATGTGCAGAAGAGGAAACCAGGACAGAAATTTTCAAAGTAAAACCACAAGGAGGCTGTTAAAAACACACAGACAAGGTATTACTTCATAATCATCCCAGTGGCAAAAATTTAAGTTTGACAGTTAAGAGCACTGGTGAAAATGTGAAACAACTGCAATGCTTCTATACTGCTAGTAAGGGTGGAAACTGGTGCGATTAGTTTTGAAATCAACTCGGAATTATTCAGTAATGTTAATTACGTGCATACCCTAAACTCCAGCAATTCTAACCTTAGGTACATGTGAAGGATACATGCCAGGAGATGCATAAAAGAACAGTCATTGTTTTAGGCTGTTTGTGTTGCTATAACAGAAATATCTGAGACTGGGTAATTTATAAAGAATAGAGTCTTATTTGGCTTAAGATTCTGAGACAACTGTATATGGCACAGGACTCAGGCTGCTTCTGCTCATGACAGAAAGCGACAGGTACAAGCAGATCACGTGGTGAAAGGAAGCAAGAGAGAGAGAGAGAGAGAGAGAGAGGAGGGGGGGAGAGAGAGGGGGGGGGGGCCAGGGTCCTTTAAACAATCAGCTCTTGTGG
>NW_007730361.1:167333-181546 GCF_000696425.1 Galeopterus variegatus
TTGGAGATCAAATTTCCACATGAGTTTTGGAGGGGACAACACATCCAAACTCCATCAGTCATATAGCACTATTTGTAATAGCTCTAAATTGGAAACAGCCTATATGTTCATTGTTATCAACAGAAGGGATATGAAAACTGTGACATACTCATACAGTGTAACACTACAGGGCAGTGAAAATGAATGCATCACAGCCACATGTAATGAAAGGAGCAGAAAAACCAAACTGCAGAACTGATTCCTTTTATATGAAGTTCAAAACAAAGAAAGAAAAACATAACAAAGATAAGAAATGTCTACTGCAAGTGATTCATTATACATATTCAAACAGTAAATAATTGTTTACTGTCAAACAACCGGACTGGTGGGTTATAAAATTGCTGTCAGTTTTCATCAAGACTTTTTAATCACAGGCTAAAGAGCATTAAGTTATTAGCAGTAATTTATTAACGGATTCTTCAAAAGAGTTAGGATTTACCTACCTGGATGAAGTTACTGGGTCAAGAGTTTTAAAAAATTGTGATCCTTCTAAGATGTCTTGTACTTATTTTTAACAGCTAAATTTAGTCTTTCTGAACAGTTCAAAGACAAAGAGAAGGATCAAAATACCTTTCACTGAAAATTTATCACTTTTTACATAATCCAAGTGGTTATGATTACCATCTATGCAGAATCACATTAGAATGAAAAATCCACAAACCATATCAATTGTATCAAGTGGTGCCAACATACACATGACAACAGTTTGTGCTGTCCCTTAGTCATTCACAGAACTGCTAAAAGTATGTTCTTTTAGTGGATTGAGAAAGTCAAGAATGATTAACAGAGAATTATGACCCCTGAACCTTTTACGAACAGATCTCTGTGAGATGCAATGACAGAAATCCATCCTCTTTATAACCAGGAAACGGTGATTAGCTTCTGGATTTCATTTTTAAAGGTAATTTATTTGTCCTTTAAAGGCATTCCCCAATTCCATAAAGACTTCTCTAACTTAAGTTTTAAAGCACTTTGATTCTAACAAAGACTTGTTAATAATATGAGAGTATGCTTATGTGTTAAAGTTGGGTATAACATCTAGAGTAACATCTACAATATGATTTATCTATAGCAATGATCACCACTGTGTAAGGAAATATATAAAGATCTGGAGATATGTGAAAATGTTAACTGTGGAAAATGAAGGAATAATAGGTAACTTTTACTTCTTTCTACTCATGTTTTTTTTCAACTTTTCTATAATGGGCATATAGGGTTACTGGACAGTGATAAATAATGTATACAAAAATAACTCACACATTACCTAACACACAGTAGAAGCTCAACACACAGAAGGTACCCTTACTGTTATTACCCAAACAAATGCAAACGTAAAACGTAAAAGTGAGTCCCAGTCTAATGACTGGAAAGTCAATCATTTTACAATAAGCTTCATTACAAGCCACAGACAATTACGTAAGTCAACCTTGTTAGGAGTAGAAATGTTGAGTAGAAAAGATCTGTAGCATCACCCTCTTGATGTGTGAATCAAAAGGGAAGTGTAATGGGATGAACTGAGTCCCCCAAAGTCCATGTATTGGAAACTTAACCCCCACTGTGACAGCGTTAAGAGGGTGGGAAATCCTATTATGGTAACTGAAGGGTGGAGCCTTGAAGAGGTGATTAGATTGTGAAGACCATGCCCCAGTAAATGGATTAATAAATTGATGGTTTAATGGTGGTCCTGGGTGTTGTTTTGAGGGCTTTAAAAGGAGAGTGCAGGAGGAGCTCTCTCTGCTCTGCCATTCTGCCATGTGAGACCTCTGCATCACTGTCACCATCAACAAGGCCTTCACCAGATGTGTTCTCTGGACTTTGGATTTCCCAGCCTCAGAAACTGTAAGCAATAAATATTCTTTCTTTACAGATTACCCAGTTTCTGGTATTTTGTTATAAGCAATAGAAACAGACTAATACAGGAGGCAATGTCTCTAGAAGGTTGATCTGTTTCCCAGTTATCTTAAGAATGGAATATGCCATGTGTCACTACTTTGGGAGATGCTATCAAGAGTTGGGAGGAACAGAACATTTCTCTTTGGGCTGACTCACCACATTCTTTCAACCACAGTCAAGTTTAGGCTGAGTAAAACCCTGATATACGGGACATACTGAAGAGGTCTAGGAGGGAATTGCTGCAAGCCTAAATATTCAACAGTAGTCATGTACTAAACTAATGAAGAAACCTAGAAATCCTGGACCTCCAAGTAATATTTCCAAACCTATTTTTTCAAGCTGAATCACCCACCACTCATGCCTGATCAACCTTCAGAGAAACACAAACAGCATAAAATCCATAGAACCATCAGTTAGGACGACTTTTGTGTTTGGTATGCATATGTGTATACGCTGACACATTCACTCCCCCCTTTTTTTTGTACGGGAAACTGATTATGAAAGCCTGGCTTGAGGCTGTAATTTTGTAGAATTTGCCAGTATAGTTGTTTCCAAGTAAAAAAAAAAAAAAGTTGCACTTTTGTACGTAGAGACCTCTTGTTTTAAATTATGCAAAGCTTAAAACATTTTGTTAGGCCTGAGTGAGACCATCTGTGCAAGAAATAAAGGATGCCTAAGGGTAAAATAGGCAAGAATAGTAATGCTGAATGTGTGGAAGGCAGTAGGCTACCTACGGGTTTTGCAACTACTGCTGTGACCTTTACTACTTGAGAGAAGAAACAATAGTAATTTCCATATATTGGTTCCTCTAGAAAAAGTCTGGCATTCCTTCCCTCTTCCTCTTCGCTCTCTTCTTCCTCATTCCTTAATAAAAGTTAGCAAAGCACACCCTACATAGAGAACTATAGCCAGTTTTGAAAACTTCTTTAAGACGCTTAAAAGCACTCACATGTGCACACACGCATACACACAGGGGTGGGGGACACAGTTTGAGAGGAGAGAGGCTAAGAAGATGAGGGGATGAGAAATAAAGATGAGTGAGATTAACATGTAAGAGGCCTGATAACTGTCCCAAGTACTGGAAGAGTTACCATGCAGAAGGAAGGAATGGAGGAGGTAACTGAGTGTATACTGCATGTCAGGCACTTTACAAAGGGTATTCATATTTAATTACATTTAATTATTTAACTATATTTAACATGAAAATGTTTTTTGATTTATATAACTCTCAAAAGTAGAATAAGGACCAATAGAAAAAACAGAAGGAAAGGAAAGGGGAAGATGGAAGGAATGGGAGTGGAAGAGAGAGAAAAAGATGGACTGAGTGGCCTCTGAAGATAAATTGCCAATCCCTGGCAACGTCTGGTGTAGACTGGATGACCACTTATCTAGACTGTGTTTGGGGTTGGGGTAGAGGTGGATATATCCCTTCCAACCACACAGTCTCCTCTATGAAGTACGGGGGTATACAACTTGGAGAGAAGGCACTGACAGCACCTGTGGTGGAAGTCAGGGTGTCTGTGTCTGGTCTCTATAACCAAAAGATGCCTGTAGAAGCTACACTTGCACTCTGTCTGGTAAAACTCCCCTCCCTAATACCAATCTTGGAAGAGGATGAAGGCCTCTGCACTTGCTGAGCTGTGCTATCACCCTGGACCAATGCACCCAAAATGGAGAGGTTGTTTTGAACACAGAAAAATAGGACACCACTGGCAGGCTTCCTTTAGATTCATCTATATTAGACCATTTCTGTTGCTTATAACAAAATACGTGGAACTGGATAATTTGTAAGAAAACAAAATTTATTGCTTACAGATTCTGAGACTGTGAAGTCCAACGTCCAGGGTGGCATTTGGTGAAGGCCTTCCTTGGTGGTGGGTTCAGCCACACAGGGTATCACACTGCAAGATGGCAGAAGCTGAGAGAGAGAGAGAGAGAGAGAGACTCTCACATGCTCTCCCTTTAAAGTCCTCAGAACCACGCCCATGACCACCATTGTTAATCCATTCATTACGGCATGGTCATCAGAATCTAATCACCTCTTCAAGGGCCCACCTTTCAATTACCATAATAGGATTTCCCACCCTCTTAAAATTCACATTGGGGTCAAGCTTCTGACACACAAAACTTGGGGGACACAATTCAATCCATATCATCAGCTAAATGCACTCAGCATCCTAAATGAAGCATTTCCTCCACCCAAGCAGCCCAGGCATCTCAAGGCTGGTGGACACTGGTATAATGCAGGTGTGTTAGAACAGCATTTCTCCATGTGAATGTAAATTGAGCTTCTTTCAGAGAGAGCAACCTTACTCTTTAAAATAGTAGCTTCTTCCTACAACTTTCAAATTAACATTACAAAGGCCTGACCTTATGTGCATTAAGTATTCCCCGAAGAGGTTGGAGAATATTTTGTGAGTTTGTTCATATTGCATTTCTTTCTTTTGATTACCTTTGGGACTTATTAAAGAATTCATGCTTCTCCCCCCTCCCATTTTCCTTACAGGGTTCCACAGGGGCTAGGGATGAAGGAATGGAGAAAGAACCCAAACCAAGTGTGTAATAGTCACATCAAAGACAAAAAGACTTTTATTTACCAAAAGAAAGGTTTTTTAAAAACTTCAAAAAAGTATTAAGCACTTTTATCTAGGGGATATATTTTATAGAACATTTATAGTTACAGTGAATGGGGCTAAAAATAAAATCTTTTATATTGACAATCCTTAGATATGGCATATAGCTTTAAAACAAAGGCAAATATGTAGTGTTAAGGTACTGAATATCCTTATGGGGCTAAAAATAAAATCTTTTATATTGACAATCCTTAGATATGGCATATAGCTTTAAAATAAAGGCAAATATGTAGTGTTAAGGTACTGAATATCCTTAAAAAAATCAAAATAATTTGTGTTATGTTTTCCCAATATATACTCTTTATTACTGTGTTCTACAATCTTATGTACAAATCAAAATGGATAAAGCAAATATGTATCAGAGGGGACCAATGAGATAGAGGAATCTATGTCTCAATTCGGATTTCAGGACCATGAGTCTGCTTGCTAATTCTGGAGCCAGAAGAGGCCCAAATGCCAGTCTGGGAAGACTTCCCCTAACTGCTCAGGCTTCATATGTATAAGATGCCACGGACATTATGAATTCTCCAGTGCATGCAGGTGGGGCTCACTGTTGGATATTTCCAAACAACAAGGATCTTAACCTTGGAGTCACACCACCTTACCACTCTTCTTGAAAACCCAAATTGAATACATACAGTCCTCGAGTTTTTTCTTTACTAAGGAAAAGCTTTGATTTCTGATTTCACAGTCATAAATAAAAAGGTAATTTAAATTGGAAACCATTTTACTGAAACTTTCATCACAAATATCTTATAGTCTTAAACTAAAAGAAAACTGTAATTGCCCATAATCCTGTGAATTAAAGGTAGCAATTGTGAATGTTTTGATGTCTTTCCTGTATTTTCAATGCACATAGACATTTATTTTTTTTAAATTAAGTTACTATACAGTGTATGTTATATTACACCAGAGGGTTATATGTCCGATACCAAAAATGACATCCATGCCTTTTGGGTAGATAAACTGTGTATAGAACTAGATATGGGGACACAAAGGGCCAAAACTAATACCAAGAAGAACAGTTTCTGGAAAGATGGGAGAGAGGAGGATGTACAGCAAGAGTCCCTAGGCTAAGCCTGGTTCTGTGTTTATTCATTCCTTCTGCCTTCAAAATTGTAAGTGCACTGCTGTCACTTACCCAGCTCCTTCCACACTCCAGGCACTTCACAAAATCTCCATGAAAGCCACGTGAGATAAGTATTATTAAACACCATTTCACAATCAAAGAAATTCAGACTCAAACAGTTAAAAAACTTTCCCAAAGAGTTTAAGGGTGGTTCAGGGAATATTCACAACCAGATGTGTCTGACATCAAAGTCAATGCCACTAATTAGCAGTTTATATCTACTGCAGCCAGGACTCTGGAAGATGCACCATAGTGAACCCAGCTGTGTTGCATTAAATCTCCTGCTTGGGCCTAGCACCTATACTCTATGGCTACTGTGGTTGGGGGATTTGGGCTGCTAGGCAAATTCCTTAGTAGAAATGTTTCTGTAGTCAGCTCAGGCAGCCTCTGTGAACTACACCAGTCCCCTGTCATCTCTCCTTATTCTGTATTCACTTCTTTGGTTATAATATTCAGTGACTGATAGATCCCATCTGGCCCAATAATCCCTTTCCCACCATTATTTAAACCATAGTGTCACTTAATATTCATGTGTTTATGCCATAAATTCCCCACTATATCTAAATACAGGCATCAGAGATGGGTCTCAAACTTCTCAGTATCTTCCCCATTCTTGTGAACATTGCCTTACAGAGAGTAGGTGCTCAATAAATACAATAAACTTTCCAAGAATCCCAAGTGGTATGTTTCATAACATGTACCTTTCCACCCATCTCTGTAAGTTAGGCTGCAGGGCTGGCTCTGCAAGAATTTATATGGTAGGGAAGGAAAGAGGTAAAAGGGGTTAAAAAATTAAACCTGGTTTTCTAAACTACAGAACTGAAAAATCACCTTCTCAAAAGACAAATGATGAACAAGAGTAGATACTAAGGCCTAGAAAGGGAGTAGATATGAAGACCTTGAGGATGAGTTCAACTGGATGAGTTCACCTGGATGCACCCAGCCCCAAGACACAGAGGCTGGAGAAGATATCAGAGAAGCAGAGAATTTGTGGAACATTTTCACTAGACTACAAAAGAGGGGCCCTGGACATTTAGAGGCACATCAGAAGCCCAGGGGAAGGGAAACTGAGGGAAGTCTTATGATTAAGGAGATTCCTGAAATTTAGACAGGCATCAAATAATATCTAGTCAATGAAACATCAAGAATCTCTATAACTATATGGTCAACTGCCTCCCTCCTGCCAAGTTACCTCACCACCACCAAGATCTCTACTACTGAAAGCAAGTACTTAGTGATTTCTACTAGATGATAAACTACAGCTGTTTCATGGTACTGTCTGATCAGGCCTACAACCACACACAAACAAGTGCATGCATGTGCCTATACATGCAGGCATACACATGCACACTCAGAAGCCCACACTTCTCTGATGATGAATGCACACACACCTCGTTTCTCCCCAGATGAGAAAGTGGTATAAATAAAGGAGGAGGACCGTAAGAGAGCTAAGAGAAGGAAAATGACTTTGTTTACTAATGATACAACAAATTTTAGTCCTCTCCCAGGCAAAAAACCAACCACCAACAACAATAAAAAAAGAAGGGTGGGACTGTCTACAGGCAAGGATAAGACATAAAATATAACGCAAGAAACAGTGGTGCTCAGAGAAGTCTGCTGAAAGAGTCTGGCTCCTTAGATGGGAAGGGGAGGCTGTAGAGATCTAGAGAACCTCTTAAAGTTAGGCAGAGGACTTGCTAGGCTGAAAGAGAAAAGGAAATAAGGGAGGGAGCAAGCAGTCTAAGACCTAAGAGGGGTGGCCACATTAAAGATGCACAGGGCACCACAGGAAACGACAGCATTAGTGTCAGCCCTGTCAAAAGGCCTTGCCGCCAAAGCCGAGGCAGACAGCACTAAAATCCCCTCTGTTCACCAGGCCTGCTGGAGACATAATGAAACACAATCCTGTCGGGGGTGGCTCCTGGGTAACATTTTCACTTCTACATTCCATTTTCAGTTTAGGTCGAGATTTTTAAGAAGACAGCAAGCAGCACTCGAGTCCCAGGTGACAAGATCTGCTCAGATTTAGTCTTTGAATGTTGCAAATTAAATTCCCTCATCAGGCCTCTAATCACTCTTACCAGATGGGGCTTGTGCTCAATTTTGGATCCACAGGAAATTTAATGGTTATTGTTTCTGTTTAAATAGGAGATTATTGCATTTTAATAAGTTCTCTTTGGGACTTGCAGCAACAATAGAGCACTATGAATTACTGTAGATAGCTGTTACTGCATGCTGGGGAAAAATCAAGTTACTAAGTGTGACAAGTTGCTTTTTCTTCCCTTCCAGCAATCGCTCCGAGTGTATTTACCACCAAATTAAGTATGTGCCGAGGGGATAATATTTTTATCCTGCCGAGGGGGAGAAGGAGCTTGTCTGTGGATTTTCATTAAAATGACACATCTGTTCAGCAATTTCACAAAGTAATTCTGCTGAAAGTTTTATCAGCTAATTTTAATTATTCACTCCAGTGGGTTGAATACAGGATTCATCATGTTGAATTAATACATTTGACGGGAATTTCACAAAGAGGGGGAGAAAAAGCAATCAACAAATTGAATTGTCATGCAATATGGATTAAATTGAGATTCTTTAATTAGGATAAGCCTGAGATTTGGTATTTTGAAGGTATTAGAAAGCTTAGCAATACAGTGGTAAAGATTAAGAAAATGCAATTAAATATTACACTTTGGACACAGCCAGGATATCATGAGAGTAGAAGAGTCCTCTTTTTAGCAGAATGGTTAATAGTGTCAGTTCCCAGAATTGCTCAGTGGTGGAACTGCATCCATGCCAATGAGGGACAGCTGCTGTTTGTTTACCAGAGATGAATTGAAAGGTAATTGTGTTTTAAAAGACTGGAAGCTGACTCCCTTTAAACTACAATGAGATAATTGAGGATGTCACAATGAACAAATAACTAGGTTCAAGTTCTAGCTCTGTAATCGCTAGTTGTGTGACTTTGAAAAATGCAAAAATTTTTACTGAGCACCTTATGTAGAGACACTATATTAGACATGGAAGATAAAACAGTGAACAAACGGTCCATGCCCAAGGGAGGTCTACAGTCTAGTGCAATACCCCTCTCTGGGGGCTCAGTCTTTTCATCTAAATAATTAAGGGGTTGGACCTGATGTGCTCTAGGTCTGTTCTATATCAGACATCTGACATTCTACAACAATAACTGGAAATAACTATACGGAACTTACTTGATGAAGGAATATTGCAGTAAGACTGGGGATTAAACAGAGCAGTGCAGAGAACACCAAGTAAAAGTTATCATTCTGTAGGCCCCCTTTCCCACGCATGCTGGCTTGGGTTAGGAGTCTGCATGCACAGCTGCTCATAATGTTCTCTGCCACTTTAGGATGGCGTGGGGGAAAAGGAGCATTGTGTTTACAGGACAAAGACAATACCAACAATACCACAGAGTAAGTGCAATGCATTAAAAAGTATATTGTTGTACATCAGGTGAGCCCCTAATGCTTGCCAAAGATTTAGAGTTATAAAACCAAACAGAAGCTAAAAATAGGGAGGAGAGAGAAACAATTTTCATTGAGGATACAAAATAGAGGATGAGGTAAAGGAAACAGCTACTACTCTGTAGAAAATGGTCTGAGATTCATTTCTGCTTTAGTGCCTAAATCTACAATACACATGTATAGATCAGAATCATGAGCATTATAGTAAACATCACTGAAGGAGAAAATGTACTTTTATTGGGAAGGCAGTGTTAACATACCTTTCCAAAGAGGTTGAAAATTGCTTTTCAGTTCTCAACAAAATGTTCACTCACTCCATTTCCAAATGATATAGTAGGAAATACACTTACCGAGGAAGCTGCACATGCTGCCACACTATTGTCATTTGGAACCATTCCATTAGAGATATAAACAAATGGTATTATACTTTTGAACACACATACAAAAACCCAGCAGAAGTATAAATTCAAGGAAGCTGCACATGCTGCCACACTATTGTCATTTGGAACCATTCCATTAGAGATATAAACATATGGTATTATACTTTTGAACACACATACAAAAACCCAGCAGAAGTATAAATTCAATTTCTAGCTAATAAGACTATGTTTTACAATTTTCTAGGCATATTTCTAATTGTCTGTGTTCATTCATTCATTCAACAAGTACTTACTGAGCATCATTATGTACCACACTACTTTAGATACTGGGGAGAAAGTAGTGAGGATAGCACAGACCTTACCTTCATGGATCTCACATTGTAGTCTGGGTTAGTGGCAAAGGATATAAAGCATTACGTCAAATAGTGATAAGTGCTAAGAAAAAAATAGAGCAAAGTAGAGAATACCTTACCTTCATGGATCTCACATTGTAGTCTGGGTTAGTGGCAAAGGATATAAAGCATTACATCAAATAGTGATAAGTGCTAAGAAGAAAATAGAGCAAAGTAGAGAACAGAGAGTAATATGAGAGTGCAGTTTTATAGAGGGTGGTCAGAGAGGGCTTCTCTGAAGATATGACATCTGAGTAGAAGCCTGCATGAAGTGTCAGTCATCTGATTCTCAAGATATTGTTCCATTTTATATTTTGTTTTCTCTGCTGTATTCTGGCTTGGCTTACTGCGCAACATCATGCTCAATTAAATTGCTGCATTATCTCAGGGAAGAAATGATCTCTTTGAGCCTCAGTTTCTCCATCTGAGAAGTGGGTTATTAAGAGGATTAAATGAGATGAATAGCAACTGAAGCAGATATGTGAATTATGTACTTCTCTTACCTTTTTTCTTTTTTTTTTTGTTCTTGCAGATAATCCTTAAAATACAGCATGAGAGCAAGAAAGATTCTTAGAGATTATGTAGTTCACTATGTTCAATTTACAGATGGAAAAAAATAAAGGGCCTCAGAAATGCAAAAGACCCATGAATAGTCAGCACATCAGAACAGAAAGAATTTCTAACAAGAGCTCTTTCTGTTAAACTAGTGTTTTTCAATTTTTTCTTTTAGCTGTGAAACCTTTTTCAAATGAAAGCTTACCAAAGAATTCAACATAAGAAAAAAAGAGAATTTGAGCCTTCCTAGTCCTTTGAAGAGAAAGAGAAAGACAGAGAATGAACAAACGACCTCAGTGCTGATGAAAGGCAGAGAGACACAGTAGAAGAAAAGTTATGGTAAATTCCTTAAAGGAAAACGAAAAATAACTGAAATTCCTAAGTCCAAGAGGAACTACTAGATTTCTTTCTTATATTACCTGGAAAAGTAAAATAAATAAACAAAAACTATATTAAGATAATTTATGGAACGTTACTAATTCATTCCATTTTTTCAGTGGTCACTATGTGTTCATTTTCTTGTGTTTCTTTCTTTCCCTTAGTTTTGACCTCTGTATTTTCATGTACTTTTCTTTCACTTGCTTCCAGGGCCCCAATTGTTTCCTTTCTTACTTTTCTTTCTAGCACTATGTCAGCTCAGCCACTCTCCTCCTTAATTCTGCTTGTTTTCAGTCAGAAAGATCACAATTGTAATAGTAGTCACATTAAGTTCTGTTAAAATGGCAGGGGGAAAAAAAGGTCTGTAACTGACTCATAGCAGCAAGCAGCTCCAAATTATCAAAGGACCAGCTTATTTGTTTCTAGTCAAACTCCTGAGAATGAAGAGTTGAGATAGACAGACAGACTCCCTCAATATGACCAGCAGAAAGTCTATCAAGTATCTACTGTATGTTAGGCACCATGCTAAGCATTTATTACTCATTCGCTCAACAAATATTTACTATATCCTGCTGTAAGTCAGTTACTTTGCCAGGCGATAGGACACAGAGAGGTAGAAGATAGGTATCCTGCTTTCATATCTAGTAGGAGAGGCAGAGAAACCATCTAAAAATACAGATTGTATGTACTGTAGTTATTAAGTAACAATTAAAACCGGTATAGGAAAGATGGCAGTGAAACAGCCTATGAGGCCCTCTTGTTCATGATACAACTGAAGTGTATCCAATAAACTTATAACAGCTTTATATGTCAACCCATTCACCCAATGCTGAGGCTGATATGTTTCAAATATTAGCACACTAAATCTTTACAACAGGTGGATTTTGAGGAAAGCCCTTCAATCAGTAATAATAGCTAATGAACTTTCATGTGAATATTTCTGAAACCACGAGGAGAGAAAACCACGCTCTCACATCCCTACCACTGCTCTACCGTTAATGTGCCCACCACTCTAAGGACTAGATGCCCTGGCACAAGACGGTCAACAGATTCACAGTCTCTGCTCCCGTTCATTCCAAACTCGTCTGTGAGGATCAACTTTCTAGGAGTGAAGCTCCCGTGAGAAGCAGTAGAGCTCCCAAGAGATTTCCATGAACAGAATTCCATGTTTTAGATCTCTTTTAGCACAACAGTGTTCAAAGGACCACCACCCACATGGTCCAGCAATAAATGTTAAATCTAAAGGAGTCTGAGCTGTTGAATGGAAGTGCCAGGTTATAAGCTTAGTCTAAAGAGAAGGAAGGACTTTATTCTCAGACAGGGAAAGAGATCAACCTAGGTTAAAATCTTCTCATCTGTAAACTGTGGATAAAAATATCACAGGATAAAAATAAAAATTTGTTAAGAACAGCAAATGAGAATATATACATAAAAGCAATTTGCACTGCACCTGGTACAAATATGAGCATGCAATATAAGTTTGTAATTATTGTTATTTGGAAGAGGAGTGAAAGAGTGTAAAAGAAAACAAAGAAACCTCACAATGAAAAAGAAAACACTAAAAGAAGAGAGGAGTCAAGAAAGTTTTCATAAGGAAGTAAAGAGAAATGTGAATGACATTTAAGAAATACCAGTTTTAGAAAAATAAAATAATCCCAAAACCTGCAAAGAGTTGACATGTGCTCTATCCTATCTAGTATCCATCTGGGGTCTAAATAAATGTGATATATAATACAACAATTAATATACCATATGTTAATTAATATATATTAATTATCATACAACAAGGACCACAGTATAAGAAAAGCACAGCCTCCTGCAGGCACAAATACCTATGGCTCCTCATCCACAAATGTGACTTAAATGCCCACATCCTGGCTAGAATTCCTACCAATAAAAACATGACTTTGCATGACGGTATTCAGCTGTGATGACTTCATACCATAAGCTTGGTTTTCGCTTTTAATCTGAGAACACTTCAAAAGCACACGTATCCCCCAATCCGCCACGATCAACGTTTTGAACAATGGTCCCACTCTGACAACCTTACAAATTTTACCCCTTCACTAAAGCTAGTAGAGGGCTACAACGCCACTTATTTCATGCCTAATTTGTTAGTTCAAGCCTTCTGCAACTTGAGTGTCCCTTTACTAGAAATGTGAAATTCAGGCTTGATGATTCTTATGGTCTTTTCTCCACAGCCTATATAATCTGATTAAGACCCTAAGGAAACAGTTTTAGCACCCAAACAGAAAGGTAATAAAGTCTACCAAAAACTAGACCCTTGTTTGATTTGTGAAAGTAGAGATAAAAGGTATACTACTGTTAATAGAAAAATATACATCAGATAAAAGCCAAGGAATTAGGTCAAACTCAACAAGTGTATCCACCTGCAATTCCATCTCTAAACTCAGCAGGCCTGGAGTCATAGTCACAATTATGTGAGGTCCATGAAGCAATTCCTTTCCCCTCCTATTCTTGTGTCCTTCACAGCTCATGTTACTCATCAGATGTCTCAACAGATTTGAGAAGAAAAGCTACCATAAAGTTAAGAAAAAATGTATACAATTCCTGTACATTTGTGACTCTAGTACCCATATCCTCAGACAAAATTATTTCCAAGTACTATGTCTAGATCCCAGAACACAAAGAGATTGTGGTGTAAAGCACAAGTGCGTATGTGTCAGAGGACATGGAGGAAAGGTGGGAGAGAGGAAGAATGCAACCACATCACAAGTCTTACACCAGAGGGAGTCAGTTATTTAAGTTAAATGTGAAAGGTCATATGGCTTCATTTATATCCAAAACTAAACTAAAGAGTTTTCTCCAGCCCAATAGGAAATATGTAAAAAAAAACAAAAACCCAAAACACCAAACAGTATTCAAATACATGTTTTGAGACAAATCCCCCCAGTGACTCATGCTTTTGTATATTAAAAAAGTGATACTACTGATATTTGAATCTCATAAAGTTATGGAACATTTAAAAGGGCAAAAAAAGCAATAGGTTTTGTTTAACCTTGGACTAAATACTATTTTTTAAAACATAATTCTGGAGTTTTTCTTAAAAAAAAATTGAAAGTGTGAGCAACAACTGCTACCTGTGTTGTTATGACTACTTATTAAACATAGTTTTGGGCTAACTTTTTGTTATGAAAAGTCAATAGCTTACAGTGCACTTATCTGAAAATGTCAATGACTCGTGATGACAATGAAAAAGACAAAGAAGGGCCGGCCCGGTGGCGCACTGCTATAGTGCGCCGCTTGGGAAGCGAGGCGGCGCTCCCGCCGAGGGGTCGGATCCCCCATGCAGACCGGGTCCCGCCCACCGG
>NW_007730361.1:182443-188404 GCF_000696425.1 Galeopterus variegatus
CCGTTGCCGGTCCCGGTCCAGTGCGGGGGCGACACTGAGGGTTGCGATCCATTGCCGGACACGGAAAAAGACAAAAAGGAAAAAAAAAAGAAAAAGACAAAGAACACTAGCTATAATGCTAAGCTTAAAAAAGCAAGTGCCCAAATTAACCATTCATTATGTTGTTGACTATGTTAAAATTGTATACATGCATGTTCACAGAAGTCACAGAGAAAAATGTTCATAGAAGCTTTATTAATAATAGCCCCAAACTGAAAATAACCTAAATGCTCAACAGTAGGAAAATACTGGCATATTCATAAATAAAACACTACATAGCAATAAAAAGTAACAAATCCCTGCCACGCCCCAAAACACAGAGGAATTTCAGATGATATTATGTCAATGGTACATATTGTAAATTTATATTCATCTGAAGTTTAAGGACAAGAAAAATTAATATGATGATAGAAGTCAGAACAGTGCTTAACTCTGGAATGGTGGTAGAGACCCAAAATGGAAGCTTAAAAGGTGCCCAACATGTCCTATATGTTAATCTGGGCGCTGATTACAAGGGTGTAAATATGTAAAAAGCCATTTGAGCCGTCTACTTAAGATGAGTGTACTTCATCATAGGCATGTTTTTAAATAAAATCAACAAAAACTCAAAATGGTTGAGTGAGGAGCTTCGCAAATATTCAGAACAAAATAATAAAACTAGACATAATTATCAAAAACAACCTTTTAAGGACACGGAAAATTGACCAAAGGCTTCCAACAAATTGAGAAGTGTTGATTCACGAAAAGTTCTCAAACCTTAATAAGAACAGTGGGAGTCTGTAGCACTTCAGCTTGGTGCTACTCCAACTCCCCACCCCTCCACCTCCCCACCCCCAGCCCAGCTCTGTGACAACACAGTAATACTGTCAGGTTGGGCAAGGTGCAAGGGCACAGGCTTTGCTGCTGAAATGGATTGAATTTATTTGGTGAAAAACTTGCAAAATTCTATGACCAAGGGCATTGTTGAAAACAATAGTGATCTCAATGGCAAACAATCAGGGAAGAACAACATTGCAGCTACACTGAAATCTCATTACTGATTGAAGCAAGCAACAACAGCAGTCCAAGCAGAAAATTAATAGGGAGATCTAGAAAGTGCAAGAGGGACTTGAAAAGATCCTACTTATCTCTGACAGGCTGGAAGGCTGTCATATGTACAAAGCTCACACTTGCTCAGAGAGAATACAGAAAGCCCTAGTAAGCTATTTGTTCTTTCTGAGCATGAGGCCTTACAAACACACAAAGTAAAATCTGGACCAGACTTGTAAACTGGCTGAACTATGCTTTGCTCCCTAAATCATACATGGATCCATCAGAAAAATGTGGAAGACTTAGTGATTTAGAGGTTCAAAATGTTTAGATACAACCTTTGACCAATCTTTAGTGGAGCACTAAGCTATTCAGACTAAGGGGTAATCCCAAGGAAGCTAGACTTTACATAAAGGTGGGGGAGGGAAGGAGAAAGGACTTAATGAAGCAGAGACAACAGCTGCCATACAAGGAAACATGCTCTATAGAATCACTCCAGGTAAGAGACTAAATATAACAAACAAAAAACCCATCAACAACCACCACCTCAAGGTGTGCATGAAGGGGAAAGGGCAGGGAAAAATCAGAATACAGAGTTGATAAAAGGTGTTATTTTAAAAGTCTAGTTTTTAGCCAAAAACAAAAAGGACTTGTGCACACAGAAAAGAGCAGTCACTGGAAACTCTCTGAGGGGGCCCAGATATTGGACTCAACAGATAAAAGCCTTCAAAGCAGCTACAATAAATATGTTCAACAACCCCACCCCCAAGTTTAATGAATTAAAGGCAAATATGATGTCATGATTTGTCAAATAGAGAATATCAATAAAAAATAGAAATTTAAAAAAATAAATGGAAATCCTGGAATTCAATAGAACAATAACTGAAATAAAAAACCATTAGAGGGCATCAACAGTAGATATGAGGTGGTGGGAAAAAGAATCAGTGGTTTTAAAGACAGATCGATATAGATTATAAATCTCAAGGAGAGGGGAAAAAAGAATGAAGAAATCAGTCAGTAGAGTGTGGTGCTGAAAAAGAATGAAGAAAAATAAAGGAACCTGTTGGACACCTCCAAACATACAAACACATACATAAGGAGACTCCAAGAAGGAGAGGAGAAAGGTGCAGGAAAAATATTTTTGAAGAAATAATGGTCAAAAATTTCCCAAATTTGCTAAAAAACATTAATCTAAACTTCCAAGAACCTCAAAGAATTCTAAGTAAGATAAACACAAAGAAGTCCACACCTAGACACTTCATATAAAACTGTTGAAAGACTAAGACAAATAGAAGATCTTGAAAGTATCAAGGGTAAAAATGGCTTATCATGTATAAGGGAGACAAAATAAGATTAACAGTTGATTTCCAATAAAAAATTATGGAAGGCAGAAGTCGTGGAGAGGGCGGAGCAAGATGGCCAACTAGATTTGTCAAGTGTTTGTCCCCCCCACAAAAAGAGAGCAAAACAACAAGTAATAAACTCTATTTTAACTGGAATGACTAAAGAAATGCACTGCAGAGCACCAGGGAAGCGAAAAAATCCTTGTGGAACATGGAAGACCAGGATAGCATATAGAGAGCAGAGCAAGGTATCCTGCCTCTGCCTTGCTCTCTCCCTATAGAGACTAGCTCAAAGACAAGCACAGAGAAGGTAAGCTGGAAAACCCCCAGCTATTCCCACTGCCACCACAAATGCCAGAATCTCTGCCACAAAATCTCTTCCCCACTCCTCTCAGGCCCCAAACTCAGTTTGGAAAGTAGCTGGAGTTTTACAACATGACAGCCTCATAGAATAACTCAGGGAGAGCAACCCCCAGCCTATTGACCTCTGTTGCTATGGCACAGCACCATATTGAAACCAAACCCACTGATAAGAGTGCATCCTGCCCTGGGAACATGAGGAAACTGACTCCCTCTATCCTTAGGCCCCACCATCATGATACCACATTCACATGGGCACTGGCAGGACCATGACCCCAGATGCTTGGAGCCTAGGCCACACAGAAAGACTGAGACACCAGTGTCTGAACTCATGAACACCTGCCCTCAGGAGAACAAGCAGACCTGGTCAGTGGAGAAGCCTCCAATAAGCAACAATCCATCACATTCATGTGTACCTGAACTGTACAACCCACTGGCATGCTGGCCCCACAGGTACCCATACCAGCCCAACAGCCAGTCCAGCAGTAGCTTTGCCTCCTCTATGGCCCTCCACAGAGCTTCTTTGCACTGCTGCACTCGTGTACACCAGCTCCCTGACTGACAACAATTGGGTAGCAGCTTTGCCTCCTCATGGCAGGCAACTACAGAGCTGCCAGGCCTGAGTGCACCCTTGCATGCTGGCTTCAGGCTCAACAGCTATTCTGGTAGCCATCCACGGAACTGCCAGGTCCTAATGCACCAGTGCCTAGCTATCCCTTGCCTGACAATGGACCAGGTAGCAGCTTTGCCTCTACCCAGCGGGCCTCTACAAAGCTTCTGGGACTTGTTACAACCTTGCAGGTCTGCACTGAGCTCAGCAGCTGATCTGGCAGCCCTCCATGTAGCTGCTAGGCTCTGCTGCACCTGTGCACACCTTCTCCTTGCTTGACAGCGGATGGGTGGTGGCTTTGCCTACTCCAGCAGGACTCCATAGAGCCACCTGGCTCTGATGTACCTGCATACATCAGCTACTATCCAGGCAGTGGCATCCACTCCTCTGACAGGCCTTCAGAGAGCCACTTGACAGCCCCTCCCCATCTTGTACCCAGGTGCACCTAGAAACATCTAGTCCAAAAGCTGGTCAGGCAGCGTACCACCTCCTGGGAGAGACAACTTCAGAGCTACATGAACATGCCTGGCCTAATAGCCAGTTAAGCAGTGATTCTGCACCTCAGAGAGACTACCAAACAGTTGTTTGGCCCTCTGTACCCATATATACCTGGTCAAAACTCAGCCTAGAGTCTCCGACCCAGCAAAACAATGCCAGAGTTGTCACAGACTCCTGCAGTTGAGGCCACTGAGACATTTGCAGACATGGTTAAAGAGGATTAAAACTGAAGAAACTGCACAGAGACTATTCTACTGATTCTACACAAAACCAAAACCATCACAACACATCCCACAGACAACCTAGGACCCACATACAGGCAACTACATCAAGCTACATAGGCCTGGCAGCAACATGGAGGAAAAAGTACAGGAAAGATCACTGCTACATAATCTACTCCATTGAAAGCGGGAAAAGCAACTACCACTCCATTAGATGTGCAGATATTAATATAGGGACATAAGAAACATGCAAAGGCAAGAAAACATGACACCTCTAAATGAACAAAATAAGTCTCCAGTAATAGATGCCACAGAAAAGGACAGTTATGAAATGCCTGTAAAAGAATTTCAAATAATGAAAAACTCAATGAGATACAAGAGAACAGAGAAAAACAATTCAATGAAATCAGAAATACAATTCATGATCTGAATGAGAAATTAAACAGAGAAAGATATCATTTAAAAAAGAGAACTAAACAGAAATCTTAGAATAGAAGAGTTCAGTGAATAAAATAAAAATATAATTAAGAGCATCAACAACAGACTAGGTCAAGCAGAAGAGAGAATTTCAGAACATGAACACAGTTTTTTGAAACTGCTTAGTGAAAGGAAAAAAGGAAATGAGAATGAAAAAGGGTGAAGAAAGCCTATGAGACTTACTGGACACCATAATATATATTAAATAACAGATGTTCCTGAGGGAGAGTTGATGAAGAAAGGCACAGAAACACTATTTAATGTAATAATAGCTGAGAACTTGCCCAGTTTTGGCAGAGATATTGACCCTCAGATTCAGGAAGCTCAAATGTCCCCAATTTAACTTAACCCAAAAAGATCCTCTCTGAGACACATCATAATCAAACTGTTAAAAGTCAAGGACAAAGAGAGAACTGTAAAATCTGCCAGAGAAAAATTTCAAGGCACATATAAGGGAATCACCATTAGCCTATCAGCACATTTCTCAACAGAAACCTTGCAAGCCAACAGAGAATGGGACAATATATTCAAAATGACATAAATTTTTTTTTAAAAAACCTAAAAAAACAGTTCAGTCAAAATACTTTATCCAGCAAAACCATCCTTCAGAAAGGAGTGAGAAATAAAGACCTTTTCAGACAAGCGTAAGTTGAGGGAATTCATCACCACTAGACCAGCCTTACAAGAAATGCTTAAGGGAGTGCTACAATTGGAAAGGAAAAAAGTGATAATTACTATAATTAAAACATGAAAAAATACAAAACTCATCTATAGAGAAGAATTCATAATTAAAACTTGGAACACCCCAGTGAGGTAATAGTTCTGCGTAAATGTTTCAATCCTCTAATATGAAGGTTTAAAGTCAAAATGGTCAAAAAACAATACCTAGAATTAGCAGCTAAGGAACACACAATACATATAAATGTAAATTAAGGCAACAAAAATATAATTTGTGTGTGTGTGGAGGGGTGTCTAGAGTATTTTCATGCAACCAAACTTGAGTTGCTATCAGCTTGAAATATCTTATTGTAATTACAATACTCTTTATTTTAGCCTCAAGGTAACCACAAAAAAAGAAATTACAGCAAATACACAAATGAGAAAGAGAAAAAAACAAAGATTAGCACCACAGAAAACTACCAATCCACAGAAGTAAATAACAAGAGGGGCTGGCCCAGTGGCGCACTGCTACAGTGCATCGCTTGGGAGCGCGGCGGCGCTACCGCCGAGGGTTCGGATCCCACATACAGACCGGTTCCCGCTCACTGGCTGAGCGAGGTGCGGGCGCAACACCGAAGATTGCGATCCCGTTGCCGGTCCTGGTCCGGTACGGGCGCGACACTGAGGGTTGCGATCCGTTGCCGGACATGAAAAAAGACAAAAA
>NW_007730361.1:188770-193615 GCF_000696425.1 Galeopterus variegatus
CTGAGGGTTGCGATCCGTTGCCGGACATGAAAAAAGACAAAAAGAAAAAAAAAAAAAAAGAAGTAAATAACAAGAGAAAAATAAAGTAACTAAGGATCTACAAAACAACCAGAAAACAATTAACTAAATGGCAGGAATACGTTCTCACATATCAGTGATAACCTTGAATGTAAATGAATTATACTCTTCAATTAAAAGATACAGAGTCTCTAAATGGATTTTTTTAAATAAACAACAAGACCCAACAATAAGCTGCCGATAAGAGACTCACCTAATTATTAAAGACAAATGTAGACTAAGAGTAAAGGGCTGGAGAAAAATATTCCATGCAAATGGAAACCCAGGAGTAGCCATATTTATATCTGATAAAATAGACTTTAAATGAGAAACTGTAAAAGGAGCAAAGAAGGTCATTATTTAATGATAAAGAGATCAATTCAACAAGAGAATATAATAATTGTTAATATATGTGCACCCAACACTGTAGTACACAGGTATATAAAGCAAATATTATTAGACCTAAGGGGAGAGAAAGATTGCAATTCAATAATAGAAGAGGAGTTTAAAACACACTTTCAACAATGGACAAATCATTTAGACAGAAAATAAAGAAACATCTCACTTAAATTGTACCATAAACCAAATGGACCTCACAGACATTTACAGAATACTTCATCCAAAAGCTGCAGAATACACACTTTTCTCAACTGCACATGGAGTATTCTCTGGGATAGATCAAAGTCAGGCAACAAAACAAGTCTCCAAAATTTTTTAAAAGATAGTGATCATATCATGTATCCATTCTGACTACAATGGTATAAAACTAGAAATCAACAAAAAAAATTTTGGAAACTTTACAAATACATGATACATGTTACTTAACAACATGTTTCTTAACAACCAATGGGTTACTTAGAAAATTAAAAGGGAAATTAAAAATTACTTGAGACAAATGAGAATGGAAAGACATTATACCAAAACCTATAGGACACAGCCAAAGCATTTTCTAATAGGAAAGTTTATAGTAATAAATGCCTACACCAAAAAAGAAGATTTCTAACAACTGAATGATACACCTAAAGGTACTAAAAAAAACCCCAACAAACTAAACCCAAAATTGGCAAAAGGAAAGAAATAATAAAGGTTATAGCAGAAATAAATGAAATAGAAATTTTCTTTTTTGTGAGCGCACTGGCCATCCCCATATAGGATCTGAACCCGCGGCGGGAGCACTGCTGCGCTCCCAGCACCGCGCTCTCCCGAGTGCGCCACGGGCTCGGCCCGGAAAATAGAAATTTTTAAAAATTAAACCATTCAGTGAAACAAAGAGTCGGTTTTATGAAAAGATAAACAAAATTGACAAACCTTTAGCTAGACTAACCAAGAAAAAAGAGAAGACTTTACTAAAATCAGAAATGAAAAAGGAAACATTGCAACTGATACCACAGAAATACAAATATCAAGAGATTACTATGAACAACTTTATGCCAAAATATTTGATAACATAGAAGAAATGGATAAATTCCTGGACAAATACAATCTACCAAGATTAAATTATGAAAAAATAGAAAATTTGAAACAGACCAATAGAAAGTGAGGAAATTGAATCACTGATATGAAGTTTTCCTTTATATAAAAAACCTCAGGGCCTGATGGCTTCACTGTTGAATACTATGAAACATTTAAATATGTTATACCAATTCTCTTCAAATTACCTCAAAAAATTGAGGAGGAGGTAATTCTTTCCAACTACTTTTATGAAGCCAGTATTACTTTGATTCCAAAACTGAACAAGGATATAACAAAAAAAGAAAATTGCAGAACAATATCCCTGATGAACATAGATGCAAAAATTCTCAACAAGATACTAGCAAACCAAATCCAACAGCACATTAAAAGGATAATTCATGATGATAAAGTGGGATTTACCCCAGGGATGCAAGGATTGTTTATGGGTATGTTGTCTTCCCAAAGCTCTTGTTGAAATCTGATCCCTCATGAATAGATTAATACCCGTCTTGGGGTGATGGGGAGGTATTGAGTGAGTTCTCACTCTATTGGTTCCCAAGAGAGGTGGTTGTTTAAAAGAACTCTGGTACCTCCCCCCACTCCTTGCTTCCTCTTGCACCCACTGGCTGCCTGCCACTTTCTGCATGAGTAGAAGTGCCCTGAAGTCTGCACCAGATGAAGCTGTCTCAGAATCATGAGAAAAATAAACCTTTTTCCTTCATAAATTACCCAGTTTCACGTATTCTGTTATAGCAACACAAAAATGGATTAAAATAGTTCAGTAAACATAAACCAATAAATGTGCTACACCACATTAATAAAAGGAAAGACAAAAACCATATGACCATTTCAACTGATGTGGGAAAAGCATTTGACAATATTCAACATTGCTTCATGATAAAAACTCTTAGCAAACTAGGTATTGTATTGAGTTACATGCCTTCTATAAGGGCCATATACAACAATTCCACAGCTAACAGTATACTAAATGGACAAGACACATGTATTCAACATAGCACTGGAAGTTTTAGCCAGAGCAATGAGACAAGAGATGAAATAAAAGGCATCCAAAAAAGGGGAAGTCAAACTGTCCCTGTTTGCAGATGACATGATCTTATACATAGAAAAACCTAAAGACTCTACAAAAAACCTATTCAAACTAATAAAGGAATTCAGTAAAGTTTCAGGATAGAAAATCAACATGCAAAAGTCAGTTACACTTCTATATACTAATAGCATGCTATCTGAAAAAGAAATCACAGAAACCAGTCTTATTACAATAACTACAGAAGAAATAAGATACCTAGGAATAAACTTAACCAAGGAGGAAAATATCTTTAAAACTTTGAAGAAAGAAGTTGAAGTGGACATAAATAAATGGAAAGATATCCCATGGTTCATGGATTGGAAGAATTAATATTGTTAAAATGGCTATTCTACCCAAAGTGATCTACAGATTTAATGCAATCCCTATCAAAATACCAATGACATTCCTCAGAGAAATAGGAAAAACAAATCTAACATTCATATGGAACAAGAAAAGACCCTCAATAGCCAAAGCAATCCTAAGCAAATAAATAAATAAATAAAGCCAGAGGCATTACATAACTTGACTTCAAATTATACTACAAAAGTATAGTAACCAAAACATCACAGTACTGGCATAAAAACAGACACATGGACCAGTGGAACAGAATAGAGAAGCCAGAAATCAACCCATGTATTTCCACCCAACTGATCTTCAACAAGGACACCAAGAATATACAATGGGGAAAGGACAGTCTCTTCAATAAGTGGTGCTGGGAAAGCTGGATATACATATGTAAAAGAACGAAACTACACCTTTACCTATCACCATATGCCAAAATCATCTCAAAATGGATTAAAGACTTAAATATAAGACCTGATTTTTTAAAACTTCTGGAAGAAAACATAGAGGAAACACTCTAGGATGCAGTGCTGGGCTAAGACTTTATGAGTAAGATCCCAAAAGCACAGAAAACAAAAGGAAAAATAAACAAATGAGATTATATCAAACTAAAAACTTCTGCACAGCAAAGGAAACAATCAACACAGTGAAAACACAACCTACAATATGGGAGAAAATATTGCAAACTACACATCTGACAAGAGATTAATAACCAGAATATACAAAGACCTCAAACAACTTTACAGTAAAAAACTAAATAATCCAATTTAAAAATGGGCAAAGAAGCTGAGTAGACATTCCACAAAGGAGGACATACAAATTGCCAACAGGTATATTAAAAAATGCTCAAAATCACTAATCATCGAGGAAATGCATTTCAAAACCACTCTGAGATATCATCTCACACCAGTTGGAATGGCTGTTTTCAAAAAGACTGAGAATAACAAATACTGGCAAGGATGTGGAGAAAGGGGAACTCCTGTGCACTGTTGGTAGGACTGTAAATTAGTACAGCTATTATGGAGGAAAGTATAGAAGTTCCTCATCAAACAACTACAGATTGAACTACTATATGATCCAGCAATCTCACTACTGGGTATATATCCAGTGGACTGGAAATCATCATATCAAAGGGGTACCTGGACTCCCACATTTACTGTAGCTCTATTGACAATAGCTAGGCTATGGAACCAACCTAAATGTCCATCAATAGATGAATGGATAAGGAAAATGTGGTATATATAAACAATGGAATACAACTCAGCCATAAAAAAGAATGAATTCTGGGCCGAGCCCGTGGCACACTCGGGAGAGTGCGGCGCTGGGAGTGCAGCAGTGCTCCCGCCGTGGGTTCGGATCCTATATAGGGATGTCCGCTGCACTCACTGGCTGAGCGTGGTGTGGCCGGTCTCAAAAAAAAAGAATGAATTCTGCCATTCGCAACAACATGGATGAGCCTAGAGAAAATTATGTTAAGTGAAACAACTCAGGCGCAGAAAGAGAAATACCACATTTCCTCACTCATAGTGGGAGCTAAATACATACATACTTACCTACCTACCTACATACATACATACATAAAGAAAAAGAGAAAGAAACAACAATCACAATAATACATTTAACTTTTAGAAGGAGAGAACAACTGTGGTTACGAGAGTGGAAATGGGGGGGTGGTTAAGGAAAATTAGTGAGAAATTGGTTGACTATGATTACATACTGTGATGATGAATAAGGTAACTATCATGATTTGACCATCATGTATTGTACACAAAAACTGATAGTCAACTTTGGGTGCCACAAATATGTATAATCGATTTTTCTTCAATAAAAACATACTATCTAAAAGTTAAATGTATTATTGTGATTGTTGTTTCTTTCTCTTTTTCTTTATGTATGTATGTATGTAT
>NW_007730361.1:193664-195493 GCF_000696425.1 Galeopterus variegatus
ACTATGATTACATACTGTGATGATGAATAAGGTAACTATCATGATTTGACCATCATGTATTGTACACAAAAACTGATAGTCAACTTTGGGTGCCACAAATATGTATAATCGATTTTTCTTCAATAAAAACATACTATCTAAAAAATAAAATAAATAAAAACAAACAATTCTAAATTTCATATGGATAACAAAAAAGACACCGAATAGCCAAAACGATCCTGAGAAAAACTAACAAAGCTGGAGACATCAAACTTACCTGGCTTCAAATTATACTACAAAGTTATAACCAAAACTGCATGGACCAATGGAACAGAACAGAGAACCCAGAAATAAATTCACACACCTACAGCCAATTGATCTTTGACAAAGGTACCAAGAATACGTACGGGGAAAAGACATCTCTTCAGTAAATGGTGCTGGTAAAACTGGTTATACAGAAAAATGAGACTAGACCCCTACCTCTCACCGTATACAAAAATCAACTCAAAATGGATAAGAGATTCAAATGTAAAACTTGAAACTATGAAACTACCAGAAGAACACATAGAGGAAACAATCCACGACATGGGGCTGGGCAAGGATTTTTAAAATAATACTTCTAAAGCATAAGTAATTAAAGCAGAAATAGACATGTGGGATTATATCAAACTAAAAATCTTTTGTACATCAAAGGAAACTGTTAACAGAGTGAAGAGACAATGTACAAAATGAGAAAACATTTGCAAGTAATACATTTGACTAGGGGTTACTATCAACAATATATAACAAACTTAGTGAAAAAACAAAAACAACTGAGAAATGGGGAAAGGATCTTAATAGACATTTCTCAATAGAAGACATACAAATGGCCAACAGGCATATAAGAAAGTGCTCAACATCACTAATTAACTCACACCAGTTGGAATGGCTATTACAAAAAAGACAAAAGACAAATGAAAACAAGTGTTGGTGAAGATGTGAAGAAAAAGGAACACTTGCACACTGTTGGTAGGAGTGTAAACCAGTACAACCATTATGGGAAAACAGTATAGAGGTTCCTCAAAAAATTAAAAATAGAGCTACTTATGACCCAATAATCCCACTACTAGGTATATATCCAAAGGAAATAAAGTCAGGATGTCGAAGAAATAACTGTACTCCCATGTTTAATTAGCACAAAGTACAATAGCCAATATACGCAATCAATCTAAGTGTGCAAAACCGAAGAATGGATTTTTTTTACATGTGATTTATATATACACAATGAAATACTATTCATCCATTAAAAAGAAGGAAATCCTGTCATTTGAAGCAACATGGACGGACTTAGAGATCATTATATTAAGTGAAGTAAGCGAGGCACACAAAGACAAAAACCACATGACCTCAATCAAATGTGGAATCACTGGGGAAAAAAGTTGACACTATAGAGGAAGAGAATAGAACAGTGGTTACCAGAGACTGAGGAGGGAAAGGCAAGGGGAGGAAAAACAGGGATACNATAGAACAGTGGTTACCAGAGACTGAGGAGGGAAAGGCAAGGGGAGGAAAAACAGGGATACGCTGGCCAATGGGTACAAAATGACAATTAGATAGGAGGAATAAATTCTAATGTTGTATTGCAACAGTCTAATGTTGTATTGTGACTATGGTTAACAGTTAGGTTTTGTATATTATATATTAGCTAGAGCAGAGGGTTTTGAATGTTTTTGCCACAAAGAAATGGTAAATGAATTAAGGTGATGGAAACAATAACTAACGTAATCTGATCATTACACAACGTATATATGTATCAAAATATCAGATTGTACCCCATAAATACGTACAATTACAATGTGTCAATTAAAAAA
>NW_007730361.1:196214-197061 GCF_000696425.1 Galeopterus variegatus
AAAAGACAAAAAAAAAAAAAAAAAAACAACATCTACACAGAAGATCAACAAGGGTATAGTAGACCTGAACAACACTATCACCCAGATTGACCTAACTGACACATACAGAGCACGCCATCTAAAAAGAATATATTACACATTCTTGTCAAACCCATGCTAGGCCATAAAATAAGTATTAATAAATTTAAAAGGGCTGATATCACAAAAAGTATATTTTCTGTATTTCTAATTAAATTAGAAACAAACAAGAAAAGGAAATTTGGGAAATCCAAAACTATTCTGAAATCAACAAACTTCTTTATATCCAATGGGTCAGAGAATGAATTACAAAAGAAATTTAAAAGTAGCTACAAAGAAATAGGCTAAAAAACTGTTATGATAGAATGGCAGGAGTATAATTATTGTTTCTACTTATTTTCATAATAAAAATTATTATTTAAAATTAAAAAGAATCATAGTTTCCACTTTTTATACACATTAAACACTGTATTAAATGTACTGAAGGGGTCTTCAGACAGCCATCACGTTTAACTTCCTACATCAAGTTAAGAATACTGTATAACCAATTCATGAAAAATGGGATTTTATACAGACTGTTTTTAGATGTCTTAATGGTGATAGTAATCCCAGGAAACAACCTTCACCCCAACCCCTCTTAGCTGTACTCACTTAAAAGGCTCCTTACAAGCATCTATTCATTTCAGGAATTTCTTCCTGGTGTCTAATGTCAATCACCTTTGGCGCAATTTAAATTCATTTTACACAATGGATTTGTGTTCATATCCTAGTTCTACCACATATAACACTGTGTAAAACATGTCTGCATTGTACAATAGAAAAAATTATA
>NW_007730362.1:0-806 GCF_000696425.1 Galeopterus variegatus
TGTGTGACTACCATGTATGAACTCTTTCAGTTCCCTTCTCCAGTTTCAATATTTTCCTTTATATACCACTTTCCATCTTCTGTAATCTCAGAGAAGGACGACTTCCCATTTCTAGTCATTATACTTATTTCTCTCTTCCCCTCTCCCCTCTCTCTTTAAACACTGTAGACGTTTTCCACCATTAGGCAGTCATCCCTACTTTGTTCCACTAATCGTAGTACGCTCCTGCTACAGACAACCAACATTCTTCATTTAAAAATTCTTACTCTCAGTTGAAACTAGTCTCTTGTAGGTGAATAGCAAATGATCCGATTTCTAAACTCAATGGCCTTTTCTTAAACTTTTTACACGTTTTACTTCACATGCATTCATATAATACTTTTGTTCCTTAGACATTTCTAACATCCTATTTCTTCTCATAAATATTCAAGCAATCCATCTATATTTTTTCTCTTTTTTTTTGTTTTGCTTTTGTTTTTATTGAAACATAATTGGTTGTACATATCTGTGGGGTACCACATTGAATATCAATACCTATGTGCAATATGTGATACAGAAATCAGGATAATTAGTATATTCAACATTACACTTGTAATCATTTTTTGTGGCCCTTTACCAATTTCTCACTAAACCAACCCCCATTCCCACTTCTGATAACCTCAGTTCTGTTCTCTCCTTTTTAAAGTTCAACATATTATTGTGATTGTTGTACCTATCTTTCTTTCTTTTTAATTTTATTTGTTTATTTTTTTTTTAGCCTCCACTTATGAGAGACGACATGCAGTATTTTTCTTTCCGCGCCTGGC
>NW_007730362.1:1014-4614 GCF_000696425.1 Galeopterus variegatus
TGCTTGATCTTATGGCAGTTCTATCTGTAATTGGAAGGCTGGAGCCACACAGGTGGCTGGAGAGCAGGAGTTAGGCAGGTGGCTGGAAGGCTGGAGCCCTGAAGGCATCCAGTGCTGTTTGGGAAACATGGGTCATCTGGTGGGGTTCGCTGAACAGAATGAACTCCAAGCAGGGAGAAGGGCCATGGCTCTGGGACTAGACAATGGCACAGATAACCGTGTTGGAGGTGGGGAGGGCTGGGGCAGGAGCAGGAGGAGGGGTTCCTCTGGGAAGTGTTCATGGAAGAGCAGATTTTTTCCCCTCCAAGGAAGAATTCCTCCTGGCTGATCTGGGTTTGGGAGACGTGGCAGTGGGTTGGCTATTGTAAATAGAGCTGAGATAAACATAAGAGTGCAAGTATCCCCTTGACATGATAATTTCCATTCCTTTGGGCATATACCCAGAAATGGGTTTGCTTGATCTTATGGCAGTTCTATCTGTAATTGGAAGGCTGGAGCCACACAGGTGGCTGGAAAGCAGGAGCTAGGCAGGTGGCAGGAAGGCTGGAGCCCTGAAGGTATCCAGTGCTGTTTGGGAAACATGGGTCATCTGGTGGGGTGCACTGAACAGAATGAACTCCAAGCAGGGAAAAGGGCCATGGCTCTGGGACTAGACAATGGCACAGACAACCGTGTTGGGGATGGGGAGGGCTGGGGCAGGAGCAGGAGGAGGGGTTCCTCTGGGAAGTGTTCATGGAAGAGCAGATTCTTTCCCCTCCAAGGAAGAATTCCTCCTGGCTGATCCGGGTTTGGGAGACGTGGCAGTGGATGAAGCCTCTACACCACCCTGCTTGGTTTTCATGCAGCACAGGGTGTTCACCAGGCACCCGCTGCCCTCCCACCCCCCATGCTCTCCCCTGTTCTTAGCGGGCCTTCCCTTGCTCTGGTCCCTTTCTGTGGGAGGATCGTGCACTGGGCACCTCTTCTCTGCCATCTTCCATCTATATTTTTTGGAAGCCTTCTTTTTTTCTTTCTGCACTTTTTTATTTGCCAATTGTACCTTCTTAGACATTGGTGTTATATTTCTTTAGAAGGCAATAATGAGAATTAAAAACAAACAAAAAAAATTGAACCAGAGAAAAGGCAAAACAGTTTGTAAAAACTAATTGCTCTAAATTTAGAATTAAAAAATAGTCTGAAAAATGTTATCTTCAAAACTCTATGTTTTAAATGTGAGAAAGAAGTTGACATTCTAGATAAGAGTTCCCCTAAACATCATCTTGATATACTTGTGGACACAGTAGATGAAAAATTGTTAACAAAATTAGTGATGATCACGACACTCACTCCACAATTCTAACAACTTTCTAACCTCTGTGTCTATTTCTCTGTCTTCTCTGATTGCTCTGTTCTTCCTCCAAAACCTACAATATAAACATCTCCATGATCATGAGCCTTAGCTTCTATCTTGGTGATTCTTCCCTTTGTGATAGACTCTCATGGCTTCCTTTACCATTTTTGTAAAAATGGATGTAAAATCTTAATAAGTTTGCCTCTCCTGAAAGTTCCAGATCCTCATTTTCAATTGTCTGCATGTCATACCTATCTGTTTGTCCACCTGCACCTTAAATTCATCACCTCCAAAACCAATTCCACCATTCCATCTATTTGGATCCCAATCTGATTTTTTTTTTCTTTTTTTTGTTTTCCTTTTTGTCTTTTTTCATGACCGGCAGCGGATCGCAACCCTCAGTGTCGCGCCTGTACCAGACCGGGACCGGCAACGGGATCGCAACCCTCGGTGTTGCGCCTGCACCTCGCTCAGCCAGTGAGCGGCCAGTCTGTATGTGGGATCCGAACCCTCGGCGGGAGCGCCACCGTGCTCCCAAGTGGCGCAATGTAGCAGTGCGCCACTGGGCCGGCCCCCTGATTTTTTTTTCTTTGCATGAACCTTAGCTTTACTGCCATATTTCCAGTCATTCAGACTCAGAATATCTTAAAATGGTATCATTTCCCTCTCCTCACCTATCTCAACCAATCAGTTGATGATTTCTTTAACTTTTACCTTCATAATTAATCTGTCATCAAGTATGGCAATTTCTTTCAGTCAGCCAAAACTTCACTATTAGTTTTCCTTTCATACTGCAGCTTGTCTAAACTGAGCACACGGCCTACACTGTGATCTCTTTGACCTGTGCTGCACAGAAGACTTGAACTAACAGTCCTAAAACTGAATTTTGATTACAGAATTCTGATATTCATCCCCTATCAACCTCCCATTATATGTTGCTATCCAATGCCCTCATATTCTAACCAAACTTAAATACTGAGAAAGGGGAACTCTTTTATGCTGTTGGTGGGACTGTAAGTTAGTCAGTCACTATGGAAAACAGTATGGAGGTTCCTCAAATAACTATAACTACAACAGATGGATCTACCGTACGATCCAGCAATTCCACTTCTGGGCATATGCCCAAAGGAATGGAAACGATCATGTCAGTGATGGGATTTCTGCACTCCCATGTTCATCACAGCTCTATTTACAATAGCCAAGATATGGAACTAACCTAAATGTCCATTGACAGATCATAACTATTAAGGAAAATGTGGTATGTATACACAATGGAATACTACTCTGCCATAAAAAAAAAAAAGAAATTTTGCCATTTGCAGCAACATAAATGAACTTAAAGAAAATTATGTTTAGTTAAATAAGCCAGGCACAGAGGGAAAAATACCGCATGTCCCCACTCATAAGTGGGAGCTAGGAGAGAAAGAAGGAAGGAAAGAAAGACCACAGTNCTGGCTGAGCGAGGCGCGGGAGCAACGCTGAGGGCTGCGATCCCGTTGCTGGTCCCGGTCCAGTACGGGGGTGACACTGAGGGTTGCGATCTGTTGCCGGACACGGAAAAAAAAAAAAAAAAAGAAAATTATGTTTAGTTAAATAAGCCAGGCACAGAGGGAAAAATACCACATGTCCCCACTCATAAGTGGGAGCTAGGAGAGAAAGAAGGAAGGAAAGAAAGACCACAGTGGTGCCTTGGACTTGCAGAGGGAGAGGGCACACCTTCGGGTGCTGGGGGTGGGGGGAAGGGGATATAAGGAGAAGGTAGGTGGAGGATACAGGGAATAATTGTGATTTGTGGTTGTGGGTATGCTGATAGTATTGATCTGACCATCACATCCTGGGCACAGGTGCTAATAATGGTCAGCTCTGTTTCCCATTAGTATGTACACTCAATATAAATAAATAAATAAATCCATATAAAGATATTGATTATTTCTCCAATTTTATATGCACATTTCTTCCCTTACGCTTTTGCTAATTCTATCAATCCTTATTGTCCTGTCTTTTTACCTTGCCTTGTTGAAATCACCATGACTCAAATTCTCTGAAGTCTGTCAAGCATTTCCTTTTCGTCCCACGAGATGACCTCTCTCCATGAACTCCCATAGTACTTTCTTTACACCTCATATTCTGCTTTATTTTTATTATCTGTAAAATTTCACCCTGCTTATTCCCCTGTCTAGATTGTAGACTCATTGAGAAAAGAGCTATGCAAAGTATGAAGCTCAATAAATAACTGTAAACTATGTTTGCCAAAGAAAAATTCACCAAAA
>NW_007730362.1:5652-7092 GCF_000696425.1 Galeopterus variegatus
TTGGTGGGAGCTAAAAATAAATAAATTAATTCACTCACACACACACACACACAAAAAAACCGGGTGGGGGGGGGAGAAGATATAACAACTACAATTTTTTGAAGTTGTTACAACAAGCAAACGGAAAGGACATTCTTGGGTGGGAGTAGGGAGAGGGAGGAGGGAGGGAGGTTTCGGTGATGGGCCATAATAATCAACCACATTGTATATTGACAAAATAAAAATTTAAAGGAAAAAAAAAATTCTAACAGACATGCTTTTGCTCCCTCAATATTTCTTGAGGAAGGAAAAAAGTTGGAGGAAAAGGTCATGAAAAAAGTTGAGAACAAATAAAACCTGACTCTTCTACTTGCCTCATTATAAACTCACACAAAATGAGTATGGAAACCCATAGGAATTAGTGATTTAAGTTACACCAAAGAGAACATTACTATATTACTACAGCTTTTAATCACATACTTTGGAGGTTCAAAATAATTAAAGTGCCTTCAGAAGGGCCTGCCTTATCTCCAAGTATAAATTATAACTAGAGAAAGACTCAGTAAACACTAGCAATGTGTTCTATGAACAGAAAACTGCTAATTAATATAACTTACCTTATAACTGAGATAACCAAGTAGTAGTGTTTCAAACAGACTTATCAATGCCACTGAAACCTAAAATATAAATGGTAACTTAGTGAGAAAATGCAATAAAATTAAAATATATATTCACAATCATGCTATTAACTTTTTATAAACATATCTGCATACACACATATGTCTGTGTGTAAGTATATACTGGTATGATATATACACATATGATGTAGGAGGTAGTAGGTGGCACTTTAACTTCTAGAAACAGGTGGCAGGCTGCAGGCCATAGTTTTCTGTCCGCACACTACAGCTTAGTTTTTATAACTTCTATTTGTTCATAATAAACCTTTTTCATTTATTATACCAAATGTAAAGGTGTGATTAGAGTAGTCAGACTTGCTGAAGTTTACAGGATATGTAAAGAATAGTTTCTTTTGTGTGTATGCTCCTAACACACATAATCACACACAACTGCCTCACCGCAAATAACCTCCCATTCTCACCAACACCACCACCATCTCCACCAAAGTCATCATTTTTCTTTGGAAAAAAACAGAAAATAAATGAATGCAAGCTTCAAGTTGAATGCATGTAATCCTATCACCCACCTCAAACAAAATCAAAGGGCAACATCCTTGAATACTGAATGAAACATACCATATCAGCACATCAAGATACTTTCACATTTTATTTTAATAAACTTCATAACCACTTTTCCTTTTGCAAATGGAAGTGCTAGTCCTGCATCCTCCTAGACAAGCTTCTATCTTTCTCTATATGTAGAATTTCTTTTGTTTAACTACCAAAAAACTATCATTGCAACATAAAAAGTAACTAGAAAAGATATCAAAATTATTCTGTTATA
>NW_007730362.1:8160-9201 GCF_000696425.1 Galeopterus variegatus
ATAGTAGTAGAAGTAAAATAGGTGATGCATCCAGTAGCCAGGCATTATTATGATAGAAAACTTAAATCTCTTTAATTTTTTCCACAAGTCTTCTAAATCACACCCATTCATGCTTTTTTCTAGAAGTACATAGTGCTAGATAATCTTTAGAACATTTTTAGCATAAATTACTCAAAGTACTATTTGTTATGAGTATTATTATTTTAAAATATAATTATTAGATAAAAGCAGTTTAAATAGATCAAAATATATTCCAAGACCACATATGAGCATTCATAAAAATATTAATTTATTTTAAATGTGTACTTTATTGAAAAATAATATAGGAATCTAGCTCAGAGATTAAAAGGCTATATTTTTAATGCACACATATTTGAAAAGATTATTCTTAAATTAATGTGACATTGAAATAAAAGTCTAAAAAAATGTAAAATCAAATTGACTTCAACAAAATAAGAACTATCTAGACATATTAAAAACTTGATTTCATAGTTCTGACCATAATGCATACATACTTAAAATGCTTTATTATCACACACACAATATACAGACTTCACAATCATTATGACTTTAAAAGGCAAACCAAACTTTGATTTAAAAGTACAAGTATTTTAAAGATTATTCATATTTAAAATCTTTCCATATCCTCCAGACTCAATTGTCTTCTAACCTCCAATTCTTTTTTATGTTAGTGATTCTGCTTTTCCAAATAATTTGTATTTTTTAAAAAAGAACAGAAAATAAAAAGGATCTATAGGAAGTAAATAGAAGTAGAGGAGATAAGAACTTGTAAAAAGTTTTCTGGGCATGAAATCTAATAGAAAAGAGGCACATGGGGTTCTAGAAAACATTTTGACAATGTAATTCAGACATGTTCTTCTCTCATATTTTCATATTCTTCCTTAAAGACTCCTTTTATGCCAGGTTATACATTTGTTTTATTTACAAAATTATCTACTTAGGAACAAAGCTCTTACTATTGGTGAATGAGTCATTCATTCATGTGAAGTGTACTAACATTAATAAAGCAAATGTATTTCA
>NW_007730362.1:10003-12903 GCF_000696425.1 Galeopterus variegatus
AAATGTATTTCACAGGGCCTAGCTTCCAAAGCCCTGTAGTTTCAGGTATAATCTAAGTTTTTAAAATTACATATAGAAACGTTAAGCTTGAAAAGACAGGAAACTTTCCCCAGGCGAAAGTCTCTGTTGTAGATAAAGAATTGTAACATAGCAAAATTGCTGGCTCAAGGACAGATGTCCTTGGTTAACTTACTGGTATGTTAAGAAAGTTGCTTGTTATGTAAAAATACTAAGGAAATTGCTGTACAAAAAGACAGTATTTGCTAAGAACAAGCTTTTGTTGGTGGATTGACTTAACCTTTTCAATTGCATTATGGAATGTCACTTTGTTTATTTCACTGATGTTATTAGTTTCCATTGTTAAAACTATACTTAGCCATAATTCTGCCCATATCCTTGTGTTCTTTGTAATGATCAAATCAACTGAATTTTCTTGTGAAACTTCCTTGTCTTTACAATAAAAGAGAGAGGCTAACTTTGAATCACTGCTGTCACATTCAGCTTCCTCCTCCTAATGGGGAAATTAATGAAGTGCAGTCCTTCTGGGCCTCTCAATGCATACATAGTGCTTTAAGTAATCGTGTAATTCTTGTTTTTAGTCTCTGTTACAGAGGGGGAATTAACAATTTAACAATTATTTATTGATATTCTACCATATTTCAGACACTGAGGATATAAGGTAAACAAACATGGTTATGAGCTTTTGATTAATTTAAAAGGAATTATATAACAGGAATACCTAATGTAGTTTAGAGAAACTTGAGGAATCTTAAAACATTGGTTTACTTTGGTTTTTTGAACACTCTGAAAAGCTCTCTGAAGTCTAATCCTGATCAACAGGCAATTCTCAAAAGGTAGAATGAAGTGCTCGGGCAAATGTAAAGAAATAAAAATTTTAGTCTAAGATATGCATGAAGATTAATTGAGCAGGAAGACAGAATCATTTTGAATATCAACAGTTTTCTCTCCATTTGTATTTCTCCATGAGATATGAATGAACCCAGAAATACAGGAATAAAACAAAATTGTACATAACCTGTAAGCCCCATAAAGGTAGACTCCTGTTCACCCAGAAGATATGAGACCTATGACAAGAATGATAAGATGTCAGTTTCAAAAATGTGAAAAATCCATTCACTTTTAATATTGAAATAAAGTTTGAAATATTTAAATAATGCTAACATGAAAAGGAGAATGAAATATCAAATTAAAATTAGGAAAAATTTATGCCGTATTGTTTCAGTATTCTTGCTAACATTCATTCCTCTTCCATCATAAAACATTTTTAATTTCATTTTCAGTCATTGTTAATAGTGAATGAAAATACAGTGGGCCGTTATTTAAATAATAATATAGCATGGCAGGAAAACCTCAAATCCTTTACTAGTTCAATTCTCCATTGCAAAGTCACAAAAGGGTCTTCTACAAATTCCAAGATTTTGTTATTTTTAAAGGTGTTAATGTTTGGGCAACACAAATTCAACAGTGTAAATAATCAGAATAGAGTCAGTAACTCAGAAGATAGAACATAATAATATTTCAGATTTGGATTTTTACAAACTACAAATATTTAACAAAACCTGTGACTAAGGTTAGCATAGAATATTATGTGAGACAAGGAGTAATTGTCCTTAAATATTTCCTGAAAGCAGTATCATTTCTGATGTTAAAAATTCTATACTCTGCAAAGAACACCATATCACTTTTAATGTCCCACTAANAATAATTTTTCACTATTTATACCCTACCCTTATCTAAATCATTTGGTATACAGTTGATTCAAATGGGAGTCATTCACAGCAATGTACCCTACTTGAGAAAAGATAAAAATAGTTACATTACCTTGCCCCCAAAATGCAAATAAAAATCCCAGAACACAAACAAAACACAACCCACTCACGCTTTATAATTATGAAATATAAGCGGAGTCCCATAAAGTATTAAGTGTATTTTTAAATACTTAACTCATTTTCTTTTTGTTAATAAATTAAAAAATAACAAAGAATAATAAGCTCCTCAAAGTTCTTCTTTTAAAAAGAATGACAAAACATTAAAAAAACCTTTCAAAGAAATTACCTAGCATATTACACTAAAGTTCTCTGGGCTTCAACAATGTCACATCTACCTGGCTAACTGACATCTTCAATTGCTCCAAACCAAACCTGTGACCTTTCTCCCCAAATCTGATCCTCTTTCAGTTTTTCACATCTCAGTGAATGGCACCAAATTCCATTGTGTGTGGCTACCCAAAAACTTGGGTATCATCTTAGACACTTTCCTCTCCTGCATGTGTAAATACTTAATCCATTCAATTCCTCCCACCAAATATCTATAGAATTTGTCTATTTTCTTCATCTCCACCACCAAAACCACTTTAATCTAAGCTATGATTTTTCACAATTGGATTCTTGGAAAAACCTACAAATGGGGGACTCTACATCTCCTTTTGCCTTCTACAATTTTTCTCCAAATTGTGTAGAAGAATAAAACTGGACCCTTAACCATATACCAAAATCAACTCAAAATAGATTAAAGACTTAATATAATAAGTGAACCTATACACTCCTAGAAGGAAACACTCCAGGATATAGGGCTGGGCAAAGACTTTATGAATAAGACCTCAAAAGCACAGGCAACAAACGTAAAGACAAACAAATGGGATTATATCAAACTAAAAAGCTTCTGCACAGCAAAGGAAACAGTCAACAGAGTGAAAAGACAACCTACTGAATGGGAGAAAATATTTTCAGCCTGTGCATCTGATAAGCGATTAATATCCAGAATATACAAGGAACTCCAACAACTTAATAGTAAAAAAAAATACAAATAATTAAAAAAAGGGCAAAGGAGCTGAATAGACATTTCACAAAAGAAGACATATAAATGGTCAACAGGTACAT
>NW_007730362.1:14634-16454 GCF_000696425.1 Galeopterus variegatus
AAAAAATGCATTTTAGAGCACATCACCCCATTGCGTATTGGATTTGCACTTTTGCCAGGATACAGACCAAAACTCTTGACCTGGCATTCTTAGACTTATTCAAGTTTGACATGCTCTTTCCTACTCCAAGTCCTTTTTTACATGCTCTTCTCTAATCTTAGAGCTCTCAGCTCAACCCTGTGCTTCTTAAGGAAACCCCTTCTAAAGATTCCACTTGATCAACATTCTCAACTAATTTCTTAAACCACGAAGCCACGTCACTCACCACACCTCTCCTACCATTCATCTCAGTTGAAACTTTATATTTATTCGTAAATTTATTTAATAGCTGTCTCCTCATAAAACTACAAGTTCCATAAGATCAAATAATATGTCTATTGTTTTCCCCATCCCAATGCATCCCTAGTGGGTAATATGTATTGATCAGGCAGCAATATATATGACGGATGATGCCAGTAAAGGCAAAGATATGGCTGATAAGCTCAATGACACTGTTCTTTCCAAAGCANTATACCAAAATCAACTCAAAATAGATTAAAGACTTAATATAATAAGTGAACCTATACACTCTTAGAAGAAAACACAGGGGAAACACTCCAGGATATAGGGCTGGGCAAAGACTTTATGAATAAGACCTCAAAAGCACAGGCAACAAACGAAAAGACAAACAAATGGGATTATATCAAACTAAAAAGCTTCTGCACAGCAAAGGAAACAGTCAACAGAGTGAAAAGACAACCTACTGAATGGGAGAAAATATTTTCAGCCTGTGCATCTGATAAGCGATTAATATCCAGAATATACAAGGAACTCCAACAACTTAATAGTAAAAAAAAAAAAATACAAATAATTAAAAAACGGGCAAAGGAGCTGAATAGACATTTCACAAAAGAAGACATATAAATGGTCAACAGGTACATGAAAAAGTCATCTCACCCCAGTTAGATTGGCTACTATCAAAAGAACAGAACAACAAATGCTGGTGAGGATGCAGAGAAAAGGAAACTCTTACCCACTGTTGGTGAGACTGTAAACTAGTACAGCCATTATGGAAAACAGTATGGAGACTTCTCAAACAATTATAGATAGAATTACCATGTGATTCAGCAATCACACTACTGGGTACATACTCAAAGGAATGGAAATCATCATGTTGAAGAGATACCTGCACTCCCATGTTTATCATAGCTCTGTTCACAATAGCTAAGACATGGAACCAACCTAAATGTCCATCAATGGATGACTGGATAGTGAAAATGTGGTATATACACACCATGGAATACTACTAAGCCATAAGAGAGAATGAGATTCTGCCATTCACAACAGCATGGATGAACTTGGAGAAACTATGTTAAGTGAAATAATAAGCCAGGCACTGAAAGAGAAATACTGCATGTACTCACTCATAAGTGCGAGCTAAAATATAAATAAATAAAAGAAAGAGGAAGGAAGGAAGGAAGGAAAGAAAGAAGAATCATAATAAGTTGAACTTTCAGAAGAAGAGAAGAGAACTGTGGTTACTAGAGGTGGGAAAGGGGTACAGGGGAGTGGGGATAGCGAGAAATTGGTTAATGGACACAAAACAGCTAGTTAGGAAAAATAAACCATCTATAATTAACATTAATTTGCTGCATACTATCAAATGGCTAGAAGAGAGGAGATTGAATGTCCTCAACACAAAGAAATTATTAAGTTTTGTGATGATGAGTTTGCTAATTGTCCTGATTTGATCATCACACAGTGTACACAGGTATTGATATTCAACTCTGTACCCCATAAATATGTATAGTCAGTTATGTTTCATTAAAAAACAGAAAAAA
>NW_007730362.1:17973-19236 GCF_000696425.1 Galeopterus variegatus
TACAAAAATTACTAAATAGTCAAGTAGACAGCAATCCTTGGAAAAATTACCAAATAAATTGCTAAGCAGAAGTCTGTGAGCACTTTCAAAGGGAAATTGGTAATTAACATGGATTTACTAAAATCTAGTTATGTCAAACTAATGGCATTTTATTTGGTCTGGGATGTTATCTTGGAAGGCCATGGAAATTTCATAGAGAATTTAAATTTAAATAAAACTTTATAAAAAGATATCATGATTTCTTTGAATGAGACTATGTCATATGAAATAGGTTTCATAATCCATAAAAGAACATTTCTATATATCTGATATATAAGCTTCAATGTGAAGTAAGATTTCTAATAAAAAGCCATCTTTTTCATTTATTTCCTTACTATTAAATTAGATAAATACATAGAAGGAAATGTATAAATTTTGGAAAAAAGCCTGTGTCCACACTCTCTTTCATAAAATGGATTTAACATGAAAAAAGAATGTAGGATCCAATCTACACATTCCTAGATAACCTTCGAAACAATTGAAGGGTGCAACTGGAATTGACAGCGAGACTATAATTCCAAATAAAGCTTCAATCTCATTGACAAAAAAGCAGTAGGAAGAAATAAAAACCTATGGAAATATTTATTTCAGGATTATTTACAGCAGGAAAGTAACTGGAATCTGCCTGAATACCCAGCAACAAGGGAAATATCATCATCATCAACTACAACAACAAAAATACAATAAATGAGAAAAAAGTCATTAACAAATATTTCCCCAGTTACATCATGTAAGTGTATGTGTGTTCATGTATGTGTATTTTATATTTTTTAATTTCACTTTTTAAATATATAAAAAATTAAAATTCAAACAAAAAACCCAGTGTATCTTTTTCAGTTACTCTGAATTAGACAAGGCCTATAGATAAAATTTATATATAAAGCATTATTATGAAAACTGGGAGAACCATATCGAACAATGGAAGGAAGAGCAAAAGCTGAATATCGAAAGTTAATGATATGCAGCCTCAGCCATTTTTCACAGCACACTTACTTATGGTCTCTTCAAAAGGAAGGAAGATAGATGCTGAAAATGTCAAATCAGCTTTGGCAGCTAGGGTGAGAGTCAGAAAGTGAATACACTTAGCAGAACAAAGCATTTGGTAAACACATGAAACTAATAGGCTCAACATTTGGGGTATAATTCATATGAAAGGATCTGTTCCTCACAAACTCAAGATGAGCTCAAAGATTGATAGCTCTCCAAAAAAACTAATGCAAGCTT
>NW_007730362.1:19269-22691 GCF_000696425.1 Galeopterus variegatus
AAATAAAAAACAATACAGTATAGCATCTATCTACATAGCACGTACATTGTATGAGGTATTATAAGTAACCTAGAGATGATTTTAAAATATACTCAAATGGGAGGATGTGCACAGGTTATATGCAAATTCTAAACCACCAGTATAAGGGACTCCAGCACCTGAAGATTTTGGTATCCACGGCAGGGATCCTGGAACCCATCCCCAGTGTATACTGAGGGACACACTATATTGTATTAACGAAAATATAATATCCTGAATCAGGGAGTTAAATTAGAAAACTCTCTTAACCATAACAAATACTAAGAACTAAGTGAGTACCAGGTATAGTACTAGTCCCACATTTCCAGAACATACAAATTTAGCATGTGTCCAATAAACAAGGTGACCAGGATATTGAAGCATATTAGAGCCTTGCCAATATATTAGGAAGACCTGCCAGTAAGTGAATCCTTTCAAAACACTGAAAATACTTAAGCACAAGTTAGATAACCAACTATCAGGGGTGTTGCAGAGAAGACCGTACTGACTTCTCGAGAGAATGAACATTAAGAGCTTTTCCAGCACACATCCATTGTCTACGGCAGAGGTGGCTGTCATTCACTATCAACATTCACTCTCATTCTCTGCCATAGAATTGAGTGCAAAAAGCCACACTTCAGCCAGATTACATTCCTCAGTCTTTGTGTCAAGGTATGATGATGTGACTGATTCTCAATTGGGATCTGAATATAAAAAAAAAGGTAAAGTGATGTTTGTCATTTGTTGGCCAGAAATAGTAAGAAGTATATGTGCCTTCTCCATGTCCCCTTTCTCTTTCTGAAAGCTGGATGCAAAGGACTTCAGTCTTAGGACAACACATAGCCACAAAATGGAACTGGTTTGCATGCATGTTATAGGTGTAGGTGTGTGTTTGTGTGTGTGTGTGTGTGTTACTCATCATATGCAGAAAAGGTTTACATAGAAATATACACCTCTATAGGTCATCAAATATTTAAAAGATATTGTGAAAACTATATTTCTTCTTTTAATAGTTGTTACCTTAAGGAAAGAATAATCTTTAAAATTTCAATTCACCTGAACATACCGGTCGCCATATTAGGCATTGACTTTAAATGCAAATCCAAATAAAATAAAATATAAGCACAATCATGTGTTTCTCATCTTTGACTCTATCACTTGACATTAAAAACTAATAATCACATTAACAATTTTAAAAATGGAAATGGATGCATGCGTTTTGACACAGTGAAGAACTGTCAGCATCAGCAGGCAATGAGTCAATGTTGGTGGCTCGTCTTTCAATGTAATTGATAAACTACAAGCCGTACTTGTGCTTCCTTTGCTAATGCCTTTAAAGCATTTACTACACACTGTGTGTACACCAGAGTCTGCCATTTGCACAAGGTCATACATTAACAGTAAAATTCTTGCCGTATCCTTCAGTTGGTCCACATTGCAACATTTTCATATCAGTTTTGATTCCTGAACGGGACTTAAAATGAAAGCAAAGCAGCACAAAATATCTGCAGCTTTATCATGTCAGAAGCTCTAATTAAATAAATCTCTTTGCTGAATTAGCCTCATTATTTTAAAATAGAGCCTGTGCCCACTTCTGTTTTTCATTAACCAGTACTGCATTGACAAAGAGAACTAAACAGAACATTGTATTCAAAATGGAGCCATAAATTTGTTATGTTTTTTAATTACAGTAATCTAATTTTTCATATGTATATCCTCTATAATTATAGCTAAATATTCTTAGTAATATTACATAGAACTTAATTGTAGGAAACTTTTTCTCCTCTTAATGTTTTTAAATAATATAATTGTATTCTCTATCACCCACAGTGCCCTTTTACCCTTGGAAGGAGTCTATCATGGCTCATTATATGATTTTTTCAGATCTCTCTAGTATACATGTTATTTATAAACTATGAAATTTTAAAAACAGTTCTGGTATAATTGTATACAGATTTGTTATGTGCATAATTTTTAATAACAGACAGAAAATGTAATAAATGCCTTATGTGCTGACCTCTCTAGGCAGTGGTCCTCAGTCATCTTCATTGCGCCACACTATCAATAAAGTTGTTGAGCATAATTCCATTAATTCACTGACCCACCAAGTTGTTTGCTAAGCATGAGCATTACAGAGGCAAATAGACAATGACCTTTGCCCTTGGTGAGCACACAGAAAAGACAGAGAAGTGGACGGTAAAATCGAGGGTAATGTATGAGGTGTTGTGAGAGAAGTACGTGGGGATTCTCGGAGAGTATGCAGAAGCCACTTCTAACTCAGATTAAGTATTGTCCAAGAAATTGTTATCCTGAAGGTCCATGACTCCTGGAGCTGGTCAAAAACAGGGTTGGTTGTATGGAGCAGAATGAAAAACAGATTTCCAAGAAGAGGGAGCAGAATGTTCAAAGGCCCGGAGACAAGGGGGAGCAGCAAAGTATATATGAGGGTTTTTCAAAAAGTTTGTGGAAAAATAGAATGAAAAGATAATATGAATCTTTCCACGAACTTTTGGAAGTACCCTCGTATAAGTAGATCATGGCTGGAGTAGGAGGCTGGTTAGGTGAGGCAGGCAAAAGTTAGATGATAAAGGGAACACCATCTACTCACTGATTCACTCCATCATTTAACAGATAAACTAAGGATTGTCTTTTTTTTTTTTTTTTTTTGATGGCCGGTAGGTATGGAGATTGGTTGTCTAATTTGTGCCAGGCTCTGTGGATTCAGAGTGAACTGTGATGTCATGAAATACCCATTCTAATACTCTGGAATACACAGAAAGCAAAATAAATAAGTAAAGTATGCAGAATATGTAGAAGAAATAAAGGCAGTGGGAAAAAAAAAGAAAAAGAAAAAATATTCAAGGGAGTATTGTGAGAAGATTTCAGTTTCTAATGGGTTGCTTATTATGATACTGAGAAAGATCTGAGGGAGCATGACTTATGTTATCTGATGGGAGAAAATTCTAGACAGAGGGAAAAACCGATATGAAATAGGCCCTAAACTGGGTGTGCCTGGTATAATCCAGGAACAGAGTGGAAGCCAACGGCTGGAGAAGAATGGGTGGGGGTGAGTAGTAGAAGGTGAAGTTAGAGGGAAAACAGGGGTTCTTACAGGCCATGGTGAGCACTTTGGCTCAGAACAGAGCTGCATCAAGATGTGACTTACATTTCACAGGCACAGTGGCTCCCACATTAAGAATAAACCAAAAGGGAGCAAAGAAAGAATTGGCAGGACTAGTTAGGAGGCTTTTGGAGTAATCCAGGTGAGGGAAGGGGGCTTGCAGCAGGGGGTGGCACAGAGAAGTGACTGTGTGCTACGTATACCTTGAAGATAGAAATGACAGAATTTTTAAGGGGTTTGCATATGTTGCAGACAAAAAGAGATACTAAGCATGACTCCAAAG
>NW_007730362.1:23292-24381 GCF_000696425.1 Galeopterus variegatus
GAATTTTTAAGGGGTTTGCATATGTTGCAGACAAAAAGAGATACTAAGCATGACTCCAAAGCATTCAGCCGAGAAACTGTTAAGATGGAGTTGTCATCAGTTGGAAATGGAGAAGGCTGTGAGTAGAACAGGGTTTGGGGCAAGGACAGAGTTGTCATTCATTGAGAGGTGAAGGAGCATTGAAGAAGCTGATTGAAACATGGTAAGTTTGAGATGCCTATTAGACATTCAAGTAGAGAAGTTGGATATGCAGATACAATTGGGGGGAATGGGAAGGTACTGGCTGCCTCTAGTCACTGAGTTAAACAGGGATAAAAGGCACGACAAGATTAGCTCTGAAGGTCTCAAAGAAGAGTGGCAAATATGAGAAAACCTTTGCTCCTTCATATGTCAGATGAGACTAATAAGATGAAGTGTATATTGAAGGAAATAGCATACATAAAGCAACTAGCCTAATGGCAGAAAATAGCAGGAACTCTCAGCTAAGCAAACATTTCACAGGCTGAAAATTTCCTAAAGGTACTGAATGTTCCTAGGCATCTCTCTTCACATACAGCAATGAGACTGGTACATGTTTAGTACTGAATGCACATATAGTGAAATATCCATAATTATATTTCATTAAATAAATTATTTTATAAAGATTATTGCAGAGATTATTACATTGTAAAACTTCACTTATTAATCTTTATCTCCAAACCTTTGAATAGATACAGAATCATTTTCACTATTTAAACAAACTGAAAAGTAACCAATTCATTTAAATGCATATTACAAGTTCACGTTCCCTTTACTTTGATCTTCTTTTATGTTTTAACTTTCTTAGGGCAAACATGCACGTGAAGAAAAATTGTGCAGAAGTTAGTCATCAAATGTAAGTTTTCTGCTCTGAAAATTATTGTAAATTTAGTAGGCTAGACAGGGATCCAAGACGATGGTGGGATAAAAATTAAGCATGCCATTATTCACGCAATCCCCTTCCCTACTGCTTCTAGCAAAGGACAGAGCCTAAAAATGAAAGTTCATAAATGAACAGAAATACAATTTAATAAAAGCAACATTATTATGAGTGAAAAATAAGTTAAATCA
>NW_007730362.1:25643-37283 GCF_000696425.1 Galeopterus variegatus
GGTTGGTTTATGCAAATCCAGTGGTTGGCATGTTCAGTAGAGAGGGGTTATATAACCTAGTCGTCAGGCATGCTCAGTACAGTGGAGTTTATCCTTTAAAGGACCTTCCACTAGGGGTGCTAGAGAGCACAGAATGTTCTTGGATATGCCTGGTGCATGTAATGGGATTTGACCAGTGAACATGCTCCAAGAAGAGACCAACTGAGCATGTGCAAGACTAAGTTTACATAACTGGGAACCAACCCCTTAATTGAATATTCATTAGGTAGCGAAACTATAAAAGCTGAATCCCAACAGAAGGCGGGGCTGTTGTTCACTGTCCTTGAGCCAGCCTGGACTCTGCCTGCGGAGTGGGTATTTCTTTCTTTTTGTATCAAGCTTACTTTCAGCAAGCAGCTGCTCAGTCTCTGGAACCCGCCTGCNATGAACAGAAATACAATTTAATAAAAGCAACATTATTATGAGTGAAAAATAAGTTAAATCAATAAATCAATGTCATTTAACTCAGATACAATAAAGAACTGCACAGGCTAAAACTGAGACTTGATATATTTATGCATCTCAACATATGCTGGAGTGTTTCCATTCAAAGGTAATAACTATACTGTAACTGAAAATATCTACAAAACTGGCATACAGTAGAGAAATGCCTGTGGGAGTAGATGTAAAATCAAGAACAGAAAGGCGCTCTGGACTTTAAAGAGAGTGATCCATTATAAACAACAATTACTTAGAGAACTTTGACTAGCAAGAAAATTTGTACTAGTAAGAGTCAAGTATTAGTGAAATAGGAGGTACTCAGTTTCCCTGGGCTCAGGTTTCAGGACATGCCTCTGGGTTTCCAACCACTCCTTGAGGGCTCAGGCCCCTCCTCTAGACCATCCTCCAGAAGAAAGCTACTGTTGCCAGTTAGACCTATTTTCAGTACCAACACTGAGAGAATGAGACCACAAGGGGTTGGTTTATGCAAATCCAGTGGTTGGCATGTTCAGTAGAGAGGGGTTATATAACCTAGTTGTCAGGCATGCTCAGTACAGTGGAGTTTATCCTTTGAAGGACCTTCCACTAGGGGTGCTAGAGAGCACAGAATGTTCTTGGATATGCCTGGTGCATGTAATGGGATTTGACCAATGAACATGCTCCAAGAAGAGACCAACTGAGCATGTGCAAGACTAAGTTTACATAACTGGGAACCACCCCCTTAATTGAATATTCATTAGGTAGCGAAACTATAAAAGCTGAATCCCAACAGAAGGCGGGGCTGTTGTTCACTGTCCTTGAGCCAGCCTGCACTCTGCCTGCAGAGTGGGTATTTATTTCTTTTTGTATCAAGCTTACTTTCAGCAAGCAGCTGCTCAGTCTCTGGAACCCGCCTGCACTGTGTACTGAACTTTAAGTATGTATTTCTTACTTGTGTATTAAACTTGGTGTGAGCCCTGCTCAGTGTCTGGAGCTATGCCACACTCTCTCTGTGAAATCTGTACCTCTTATTTGTTACATTAAATCTGTTCTCACTTTCTACTGTGACTCTGCTCTTGAATTCTTTCCTGTGGTGGAGTCAAGAACCTGGTAAGAGGATGGGGTGAGTTGAAGCCAACTATTGGGCTCCCTGGTCCATACCTCTGACATCATTAGCATTAGACAAATATATAAAAAAGAAAAGAAGAAATGTTTACAAAGAACCATCAAGGATTATATTCATGTAGTGCCTGTAAACTAGATCCACTTAATTTTTGACAAGCACCTAAAATGTCTTTGAAAAAAATGAATTCTATATAACATCCTTTAAAATGTAAAACAGTTCAAAACAATCAAAAGAATATTGTTGAAGGTCAGATAAAGATACCTTACCATTCATTTCCTTGTGAAGGGTTTTCCAGTAGTACTCGAATTATGTATAATAAGCAGCTTAATAATTTGAGAGAAAAATTGAACAGCCTTATTCTTAGACCTTTAAACAAAAAACAAAAGTTTGATTTTCATTTGAATATAGTTCTCAAAATTCTAAAAAGAATTGTTAAAAATATCAACTTTAAGTACAGCACTTAAATGCTATTTAGAAACTATAGATACTATAATTGTCTAAACTCTCTGAAGTCCTTAATAGCTGAATTTTAATTATGTAAATATTGAAGCAAAACTGAGTTTGACAGAATGCATAAACTGCAAATGACAGTGAACATTATATACTGAGAGTAAATCCAGGTTTTAACATTCAGAAGCCACAAAATTTATGTCCAGTCAAGGCTGGCTCGAGTATGTCTAGAAGTTTAAATATTTTATATGCCCAGGAGTTTGGGGATAAAGTTTAGCTAATTAGAAAATCTAGCTGCTTACAAATTCACAGGATAAGTTACAAATCTTGAAACTTCAGAGTACCTTGTTGATTTTCTTATAGAGAAATTATAATTATATTTATATAATTATGTTATATATTTAATAATAATTACAGAATTATATTATTACATATATTAATTATATATTACATATTAATTATATAATTATTTATATTACACATTTATTATATTATTATACAGAGAGAGGAATCATAAAAGCATACACTGGGAAATGTACCTTCTCTCTCTCTCTCTCTCTCTCTCTCTCTCTCACACACACACACACACACACACACACACACACACACACACACACCACATGTATTTTGAGTTTGGCCAATTGAACTTTATTTTTAACTATGTTATATATAATGAAATATTAATTTTTGTGGGAATTAAGACTATGTATATGACATGTATCTTTCAAACTGTGTAGGTCACAGTTACTCAGCCTGCAATATTTATTGATAATAAAGAAGAGTAATTAAAATTAAGCAAAACATGCTTAAATTCTGATTAATAGGAACATTACCTTTCCTGCAACTATCCAGTGGTATCTGATTCATACATTATGAAAAAATTTTTGAGAAGGGCCTTTCTGTAATTATTAAATTAATAAAATCTGGAAATGAATGCCACTTTTTTTTTTTTTAGCTCTGCTGTTTGTGAGTTTACTTGTGGCAACATTTTTTAACAGTAAAAGGCCTTTCTGTAATTATTAAATTAATAAAATCTGGAAATGAATGCCACTTTTTTTTTTTTTTTTAGCTCTGCTGTTTGTGAGTTTACTTGTGGCAACATTTTTTAACAGTAAAAAGTTTAATGCTTATTAACTGCAGAATTTTTCCTAGGTGTTTATGTTAAAATGCTAAGTACATTTTATGGACTAGCTTCTTTATAACGTCTTTTAAATTATTAATGACATTGCCATGGTCTTATAGAAATGGGTCTCCATGAATGACTGCTTAGTAAAAGTCGACTGCTGATGGCTTTCAAACATCCGTCTTCTCTGGCCTGGAGAGATAGGATTGTTAATATTGAAACTGAGGAAGTTTTCTATTCAGATGATGCCCCTTTACCTATTGATGGTGGCTTCCTTGAAAATTCTAAACAACCAGATAAAAAGGGATTAGTTATTACAAGCCTTGACCATGAAGCCTAAAATACTGACATATTTATCATAGTCAGCATTTGGATAATTTTCCACAAGAAGGCTTCTCTCTTTGAACCCTGTTTACAGAGGCATAACCTAATTTAGACCACCTTAAGAGGATTCAGGGATCAAAATTAAATCTGATGCAGATCTCTCCATTTCTTGTTGACATTTTAAGCAATAATCATGTGAAAATTGCACACTAGCTTATTATAAATGGCTTTGAAAATTATGTAGTATTATGGGGAGACAACATGAATCACTGACAGTTCAACCTTCAACAGGCTTGGAGGGCAATGACTATGTCAATTTCATGTCCTCTTGAAGTTCCAATGTTTCCCAAATTAGTCTGATGATAAGAATTATTGGGATGTTAAACTCTGAGATTCACCATTATTTCCTGATGCAAAATCTTGAGGCAAAGCCTAAGAAGAACCCGCACATCTCAGAGCACCCCCGACATTTCTTATTATTAGACACGATGAGGAAATATTAAACTCTTCCCCCAGTAAATCAGACAATTATTCCCATTGTGGTCAGTGAGAATTACCAGAACCTTCTCAAAATAGAATGTTTTAGATGTCCCTCAAGTGAAAATGTGGGAACCCCTCATTTACATTATTTTCCTTAATGTTTCTACTAACCCAGATAGTCCACTAAGAAGTCTATTTATTGATGTGGAATTTGGAGAATCAAAGGTATTCAAGAGGCATTTACACCACTAGATGTAGTATCTATAGTTTTCTAAAATTTTACTGCCTGGCAGACAAGGTTACAAATTTTATTCTTCTATATAAAAAGTATATATAAAAGATTGTACAGCTGGAATTTTTTTTTTTTTTTTTTTTGTCCTTTTTGAGACCGGCCGCACTGCGCTCGTGAGCGCTGTGAGCACACCGGTCATCCCTATATAGGATCTGAACCCGCGGTGGGAGCACTCCCGCGCTCCGAGCCCCGCACTCTCCCCAGTGCGCCACGGGCTCGGCCCTACAGCTGGAATTTTTTGAGGTAAACATATATACAAATACACAGAGTGGGGAATGAAATGGATAACTTACTTGATCTCTGGTTTTTAATGAAAAATAACTTTAGTCTTTCTTTGAATGTGTTTTCATTCATATAGAATTCAACTTGTACCCTGCAAATAGAAAATAAAAACATATAAATTTTATGCAAGTTCAATCACATCTTTATTTTTATGAAGATCAATAAATATAAACCGATTTTATACCTATCAAATGACCCTGAATGCAAATATATAAGAAAATAAATTATTGGATTTAATGCATTAAGTGTTTGAGTGAATTGCCCTCCATAGAATATGAGAATTTAGTAAAATATTATTTTTAAGAGATGCAGGTACTTTCTAATTTAAAAAATATAGTCTGTTTCAAACATCATATCTAGTAAATGTCAATTACCTGTAGTGATGAATGTAATAAGTGGTATGGATGACTCAAAACTGAAATAATGCAAATGTCTTTAATATTTGTCTTTGGAATGATTTTGAGTCAGGGTTTTTCCAATTTTTTCTCCCTGTTGTAAAAATCAACATTATGCTTGCAAAATTCAGTTTGGGAAACAGCGCCCCAGATATACTGAATCAGAATCTTAAAGGGCAGGGCCTGAAAATCTATTCTTTACAAGCCCTTCATTCCACCTGGAGCCTATTTGGAACACCCCATTATGTAACACTGATCTTCTTATTTAGTTATTAAAATGTATATGGGTAAGCACAGGAGTGCTAGTAGCAGATAGAATGTTAAAGTTACCATAGATAGATTATAAACCAGGTAACTCAATTAAGAGACTAAATATTATATATTTAACCCACTATAAAATGATATCAACAGTCTGAAAAAATAGTACTGTTCTAATATATGCATTTGCTTTCTCTCAATTCTAGCAAACTGTCTCTCATGTGATAGAGTGTAGTTAATGCTTTCAAAGTACTGAGTGAAAAGAGAAATTCTGTTCAGTGCATGGTGACTTGTTAATAACCATCAATTTTTAAATTAGTCTCAAACACATTTATTATAACTTAGGATTCCAAAAATAGCTAATAAAGCATTTTACATTTACACAAACAACAAAGATTTAATTTCATTTTTCCTAATATCACAACATTTTGAAGATGTAATCTATGTAAACTATGCAGGGTTTTCTTTTTTCACTTTTTATTTGTTTTTAGTAAGACTACATACTTGAAAAAAAACTGGGAGAAAGAAATTTATATATAAAGATGCTCATATATTAGAGAAATATTTCACTCCTATATTATAATCTCTCTACTATTCTGTATATATTCAAGAAGACCCCTAATGAGTGAAAAAGCAGTCTGCTGTGCAGAAAAGCAAAAGGGCTCTTTTAATCAATCACAAGTCAAGTTCTATGTGATACCTTCTAAAAGACTTGAATACTCTCTTTTTTTTTTTTTGTCTTTTGACTTTTTTTCCGTGTCCGGCAACGGAGCGCAACCCTCAGTGTCGCCCCCGTACCGGACCGGGGACCGGCAACGGGATCGCAACCCTCGGCGTTGCTCCCGCGCCTCGCTCAGCCAGTGAGTGGGAACCGGTCCGTATGTGGGATCCGAACCCTCGGGCGGGAGTGCCGCCGCGCTTCCCAAGCGGCGCACTTATCCAGTGCGCCACCGGGCCGGCCCCTTGAATACTCTCTTTTATCTCTTCTCCCTAAAGAAAATATTTCCGTCCACAAACAATTTTTAATTCCTTTTCATCATTTCTTACTTATTTCCTTTTTTCTTTACCTTGCGTGTAAAATGGGAAAAGAAACAGAAAGCAAGATTCTCTTTATTTGATCATTTCTCCAGAAAGAAGCCACAAAAATTGCCATATCTTCCAGCAGAACTCTTCCATGTGCATGCCTGTACATGTGCTCACAACCCTACAAACCTGTACATTCACACATGCTGCAAAAGTCCATGCACACACGCACAGAAACAAAACTCCATTAGTATCTTGGAAATCCATCATTGCATCTGTTTCCCTAGTTTATCAAATGAAAAGTCAGTTTGTTTTAAATAAAGTAACTAATACTGATATCAAGCTGAATTAGTTAAAATTTGTCATGGATACAAAAGCAAATTTGAGAGGACATGTGGCTATTACACAAGTAATTCAGCAAAGGACCTGCAGATTTGCTTCCTAGAATTATCAAATTTATAAGAATATGAGTCCAGTCTTCAAATAATATCTGGAGTTAAGTCCTTAATACACAACAGAGGAGCATTTTTTAACTAAAATGAGATCATCTAAAGCTTTAATCAAAGTAATGAGGGATCTGAAAGACATATCACATGAGGAAAAGCACAAAGAACTGGAAATGTTTAATAAATATGAAGAGTTAGGAGTCACACAACAGTTGTCTTGAAATGTTGAAGTGGCCAAAATTATTAAAATGAGATGACTGATAATGTGATATTCTATTAAATAGAACTAATAATATGGAAATATGAGAATTATGAATGAGAATTATCCAATTTTGAAGTGGCCATTATTGTGGAGTGGAGAGCTCTCCAATACATAAAAATGTGCCAAAGACTGGATAACAGCTTGCAGGCCGCTATTTTTTTTTTCCTGAGAATAAAGACAATTTTGCATGTTGTCACATGTCTCAAATGACTTCCATAAGCCATCTAATTATAAAATTCTGTGATATAAAACTCTGAATGAATCTAGTGATCTCTCTGAGTCAATATTAACATTGAGGAAGGTGGATGATATCAAAGCATGAATTGATATGAATGCTTTTTAAAGCTAAAGCTAAAAAAAAAAATCAGACAAATCACTTTTGATTCATGTCTTCTCTTAGGTACAGAAAAACATCCTTTAGGCTTGCTACTTATAGTACAGAGTGCAGCTTTCTTTTATTTGATCTAATGACAATTCTTCCCGGAATCTAGGCAGGTTAGCGATAGTTGTTACACTTTCAGGACCTCCCTCAGCACCATACGGTTTTCCAGCACTCAGGAATTTAGTACAAAATTTAGTGTTTCTCCTTCCCAACATTTATCGTGATTTTAACTGATTTTAAGTATTCTCTCAGCATTTCCTTTTCCAGACTGAAATGTGCTTTTCCTTCTTTCCTTCCTTCCCTCTTAATTTCCTTCTTTCATTTCTTCTGACCTACCTCCCTCCATCTAACTTTATCCAAATTTACTCCCATCTAGCAGGTCATATTATTATACTCTTTCTGGACCTTTGAAAAACACACTCGGGCAAATCTGTTCTCATCACTTCTTAAAATGTCATTTCTATCACATGTTGATTCTAAAGATAAAATTTAGAATCATTTTGTTACATTTATTCTAATACAATAATAATGATTATACTTACCAAAAAATAAATTGGAATTGCAATCATTACTAGATGGTATCTTCTATGAAATATGCTCTCATTGTTTAATAGTGTTGTTTTGATGATGGTCAATGGTGTTTTACTATTTTATTTCGGTAGATAGGATATATTCTTTAGGATGCTTCTGGGTATTTTATTATTTTGGTTGGTATTTTCAAAATGTTTTGCTCCAATCTTTAACTTTTTGTCATTAATATTATAAATAACTACCATGATTATGTCTTTTGGAAATATTGCCCAATATTCCTACATACATTTTAATGTTCTTGTCTTATTACATTGACTAGCACCTTTAAGGGGAAAAAAAAGTTGTTTTTGTAATAGCAAACTACTCGGGTAATGTACTGCTGGATTCATTTTCCTATACTTTTTAGGTGTTTTTCTTCTATAGTCATAACTAAGGTTCATATGCTCCTTCTTTAGAGGATTCTAATATGTTCAAATACGAATTGAAAAACTCTCCAGATTTTTCTATGCTCCAGAACAATTTTAAATACTACAGATTTTTTTTGTATAACCATCATTAATTTTCTCTAACAATGTCAACTGCATTAATGTTGATTTTAATTTGTACTTTTTTTTCATTTTTCTCTTATTCTGTTGCACTGGTACTTGAATTTTGTGTAAAAATCACCCAGGATCTTGTTAAAATGAAATTTCCCTGTTTTAATAACTTTCTTATTCAATAACTTTAAAGTAGAACTCATTATTTTAATGACACAAAACAATAATTCTGTTCCAGATTGTTAGTGTACTATTCTTGCAGAAATACTATTTTTCTCCTATTGTGTGCTATTGCCTTGAAATCTGTTTAACATGCCAAACTTGTGCAGACATTCTCTTTTGGAAATTATAGCAGATACAGATCACTATCAAAGGGAGATTCTTCTTCTGTGTCTACTTGGTGCTACCTGGTGCTATTTCGGTATTCTCTCCCTCTGATTCTACAATACTGGTCATTGGAGTTCACGTATAATATTTTTATTACTGTACTCATCTCAAACAAGGCATTATTTGCCTGGACCTTCTGGTCTCAGCAGGCAGGTTCAATGGATGCATAATAATCCTGCTCTCTATCTGTTGCTGGTTTTCCTTTTAAAAAAATCTACATCCAGATAGCAAGTTAATACACATAGCTCCCAGTACAACTCCCATTTCTAAGAACTTTTCACCTGGAGTCATTTCTGTACTTCTAGATTGTGGTATCCTCCTAATTTTGTGCTTGGTGCTCTCAGATGGGTAAGGAGAAAAATGTAAAAATCACTCCATGTACTATGGCCAAGGTTCTCTCACTCTACTCTCACTACTAGCAAACCCTAAGATGGGATTACACTTATGAAAATTACACCTTTTTAAATGTGATACATTACTCTAAATTTACCCCTATTTTCTCTAAAGTCATTGTTATGGGTTAAATTACGTCCCCCCAAAAGATATGTTGAACTCCTATCTTCCAGTACCTCAAAATGTAACGATATTCGGGAATAAGGTCATTGCAGATATAATTAGTTAAATTAAGATAATAGGGTCATTGCACATATAATTAGTTAAATTAAGATAAGGTCATATTGGAGTAGAATGTGTCCTTAATCTGATATAACTTTATAAAAAGAGAGAAACTTGGATGGAGACACAGACACAGAAGAAAGATGGCCATGTGAAGACAGAGGCAGAGACTGAAGTTATACTGCCACAATTCAAGGAAGATCTGGGATTACAGAAGGTGAAAAGGGCAAAGCAGGATAGGATCCTCCCTTAGAGCCTTAGTAGGGAGCATGGCCCTGGCAACACCTTGAATTCAAATCTCTAGCCCCCATAACTGTGTCAATAAATTTCCATAGTTTTAAGGCAACTAGTTTGTGGTACTTTGTTATGACAGGCTTAGGAAGCTAATAGAGTCATTTTCTATGATGCTGACATTAGCAGTTCTCAGCCATACTAAGTCCATTAGAAGGTAAACGCCATAAGGCAGGAACTATGTTGAGTTTTGTTCACACTGACATCTTCAGCATCTCACATATTACTTGGAGCATACTAGACATTAAAGATGACCAGTGAATGTCTGAATGAAGGGGTAATGTGGTCCCCAGTTCTTTCTTTGGTACAAACCTTAAGGAATCTGAGTCAATAGTATGGAGGGAGAGATAAAAGCATCTTTCTTTCCTTCCTCACATTATAAATATTTGAGGATGCAAAATTTGGGCTTGTGCTTGTGGTAAACTGAACCTTTGGAAGCTCTTTCTTATTCCACCTTGATCTGCTTTGTGATTAATGATATTTCCCTGCAGACTTTTGAAAACAGGTTTTCTTATTTAGATTTGTTTATTTGTGCTTTTGTGTCTCAATTATTTTAATGAATACTTAAGACAAAATTACACTACTGTTAATTTGATTTTTGCAATATTACTATGAGTTAAGTAAGGCAGACGTCAACTGTATCTTACAGAAAAAGAAATTTTGATTAAATAATTTTAGTGACTTGCCTAAGTTCATGCAGCTAAGACTAAGACAGAGTTGTGATACTAGTCTTTCCATTACTCTTCTTGCCTCCTGCCGCCTCATCAAGTTGATACTTCATTATTAGGAAAGTTCTAGATTATTTGTAAAATATTACAAAATTGCAAACAACAAATCCACATGGGGATTCTGGGAGGTGTTTCATTTCTGCCCGTGATAATTGACTCTAAACCAGACTCCTATGCATTTCCAAATATTCATTCCTAACTTCTGGTAATTAAACTATTTAACAGAGCAATCATTCAAATGCAGGCTTGTAAAAATAAATTTATAAATAAGCCTACTATTCATTTTTCTTTTTCTTTTTTTTTTGTCTTTTTTCCGTGTCCGGCAACGGATCACAACCCTCAGTGTCGCCCCTGTACCGGACCGGGACCGGCAACGGGATCGCAACCCTCGGTGTCGCCCCCGCGCCTCGCTCAGCCAGTGAGCGGGAACCGGTCTGTATGTGGGATCCGAACCCTCAGCGGGAGAGCTGCCGCGCTTCCCAAGTGGCGCACTAGCGCAGTGCGCCACCGGGCCAGCCCTCATTTTTCATTTTTAAAAAGTAGTTTTATCAGTTCATGCTCAAGTGCTTCCAATGAGTTGCCACCTGGCTTCCGACATCTACTGTATGCACACAGATAATCTCACTTTAAACGCTTCAGAGTCCCTTCTAAGGCAGTTCCTGACATTTTTTTTTTTTTGCCTTCTAATTCTTTTCATAATTACTCAAGCCTAATATTCTCTACTCCTTTAGTCAGCAACATCTTATAAGCAAGCAGAGATTAAGTTTGATGACATGTGGTAGCATTCTCTCCTTTTTTAAAATAAATTTTAGAATAATGTCATTTTTTGGAAAGGGAACTCAGCCATACACACTCATATATATGCATGTGTTTATATATGTTATATATGCATATATATAATATTGTGTGTTGTCATGATGATGAAGAAAAGAACCTAAAGTGTTCATCGCCATCAATTTCTTTACATTATAAATATCACTGACAGCCCCTCCATAATTGCATTTACTCTCCCGCCAGTCCTTGGTGTACACAACTTGCAGACAGCTGGAAATACACAGCCTTGTGGTTTCCACGGTAAAACACATGACAAATCCACCCAAAGAATACTTTTGAGTTCAAGTTTCTCTTCAGTTAGAAAACTCATGTCCTGGGCCGGCCCGGCGGCGCACAGTGCGCCGCTTGGGAAGCGCGGCGGCGCTCCCGTCCAAGGGTTCGGATCCCATATACAGACCGGTTCCCGCTCACTGGCT
>NW_007730362.1:37293-46349 GCF_000696425.1 Galeopterus variegatus
AGCCAGTGAGCGGGAACCGGTCTGTATATGGGATCCGAACCCTTGGACGGGAGCGCCGCCGCGCTTCCCAAGCGGCGCACTTATCCAGTGCGCCACCGGGCCGGCCCCTTGAATACTCTCTTTTATCTCTTCTCCCTAAAGAAAATATTTCCGTCCACAAACAATTTTTAATTCCTTTTCATCATTTCTTACTTATTTCCTTTTTTCTTTACCTTGCGTGTAAAATGGGAAAAGAAACAGAAAGCAAGATTCTCTTTATTTGATCATTTCTCCAGAAAGAAGCCACAAAAATTGCCATATCTTCCAGCAGAACTCTTCCATGTGCATGCCTGTACATGTGCTCACAACCCTACAAACCTGTACATTCACACATGCTGCAAAAGTCCATGCACACACGCACAGAAACAAAACTCCATTAGTATCTTGGAAATCCATCATTGCATCTGTTTCCCTAGTTTATCAAATGAAAAGTCAGTTTGTTTTAAATAAAGTAACTAATACTGATATCAAGCTGAATTAGTTAAAATTTGTCATGGATACAAAAGCAAATTTGAGAGGACATGTGGCTATTACACAAGTAATTCAGCAAAGGACCTGCAGATTTGCTTCCTAGAATTATCAAATTTATAAGAATATGAGTCCAGTCTTCAAATAATATCTGGAGTTAAGTCCTTAATACACAACAGAGGAGCATTTTTTAACTAAAATGAGATCATCTAAAGCTTTAATCAAAGTAATGAGGGATCTGAAAGACATATCACATGAGGAAAAGCACAAAGAACTGGAAATGTTTAATAAATATGAAGAGTTAGGAGTCACACAACAGTTGTCTTGAAATGTTGAAGTGGCCAAAATTATTAAAATGAGATGACTGATAATGTGATATTCTATTAAATAGAACTAATAATATGGAAATATGAGAATTATGAATGAGAATTATCCAATTTTGAAGTGGCCATTATTGTGGAGTGGAGAGCTCTCCAATACATAAAAATGTGCCAAAGACTGGATAACAGCTTGCAGGCCGCTATTTTTTTTTTCCTGAGAATAAAGACAATTTTGCATGTTGTCACATGTCTCAAATGACTTCCATAAGCCATCTAATTATAAAATTCTGTGATATAAAACTCTGAATGAATCTAGTGATCTCTCTGAGTCAATATTAACATTGAGGAAGGTGGATGATATCAAAGCATGAATTGATATGAATGCTTTTTAAAGCTAAAGCTAAAAAAAAAAATCAGACAAATCACTTTTGATTCATGTCTTCTCTTAGGTACAGAAAAACATCCTTTAGGCTTGCTACTTATAGTACAGAGTGCAGCTTTCTTTTATTTGATCTAATGACAATTCTTCCCGGAATCTAGGCAGGTTAGCGATAGTTGTTACACTTTCAGGACCTCCCTCAGCACCATACGGTTTTCCAGCACTCAGGAATTTAGTACAAAATTTAGTGTTTCTCCTTCCCAACATTTATCGTGATTTTAACTGATTTTAAGTATTCTCTCAGCATTTCCTTTTCCAGATTGAAATGTGCTTTTCCTTCTTTCCTTCCTTCCCTCTTAATTTCCTTCTTTCATTTCTTCTGACCTACCTCCCTCCATCTAACTTTATCCAAATTTACTCCCATTGAAATGTGCTTTTCCTTCTTTCCTTCCTTCCCTCTTAACTTCCTTCTTTCATTTCTTCTGACCTACCTCCCTCCATCTAACTTTATCCAAATTTACTCCCATCTAGCAGGTCATATTATTATACTCTTTCTGGACCTTTGAAAAACACACTCGGGCAAATCTGTTCTCATCACTTCTTAAAATGTCATTTCTATCACATGTTGATTCTAAAGATAAAATTTAGAATCATTTTGTTACATTTATTCTAATACAATAATAATGATTATACTTACCAAAAAATAAATTGGAATTGCAATCATTACTAGATGGTATCTTCTATGAAATATGCTCTCATTGTTTAATAGTGTTGTTTTGATGATGGTCAATGGTGTTTTACTATTTTATTTCGGTAGATAGGATATATTCTTTAGGATGCTTCTGGGTATTTTATTATTTTGGTTGGTATTTTCAAAATGTTTTGCTCCAATCTTTAACTTTTTGTCATTAATATTATAAATAACTACCATGATTATGTCTTTTGGAAATATTGCCCAATATTCCTACATACATTTTAATGTTCTTGTCTTATTACATTGACTAGCACCTTTAAGGGGAAAAAAAAGTTGTTTTTGTAATAGCAAACTACTCGGGTAATGTACTGCTGGATTCATTTTCCTATACTTTTTAGGTGTTTTTCTTCTATAGTCATAACTAAGGTTCATATGCTCCTTCTTTAGAGGATTCTAATATGTTCAAATACGAATTGAAAAACTCTCCAGATTTTTCTATGCTCCAGAACAATTTTAAATACTACAGATTTTTTTTGTATAACCATCATTAATTTTCTCTAACAATGTCAACTGCATTAATGTTGATTTTAATTTGTACTTTTTTTTCATTTTTCTCTTATTCTGTTGCACTGGTACTTGAATTTTGTGTAAAAATCACCCAGGATCTTGTTAAAATGAAATTTCCCTGTTTTAATAACTTTCTTATTCAATAACTTTAAAGTAGAACTCATTATTTTAATGACACAAAACAATAATTCTGTTCCAGATTGTTAGTGTACTATTCTTGCAGAAATACTATTTTTCTCCTATTGTGTGCTATTGCCTTGAAATCTGTTTAACATGCCAAACTTGTGCAGACATTCTCTTTTGGAAATTATAGCAGATACAGATCACTATCAAAGGGAGATTCTTCTTCTGTGTCTACTTGGTGCTACCTGGTGCTATTTCGGTATTCTCTCCCTCTGATTCTACAATACTGGTCATTGGAGTTCACGTATAATATTTTTATTACTGTACTCATCTCAAACAAGGCATTATTTGCCTGGACCTTCTGGTCTCAGCAGGCAGGTTCAATGGATGCATAATAATCCTGCTCTCTATCTGTTGCTGGTTTTCCTTTTAAAAAAATCTACATCCAGATAGCAAGTTAATACACATAGCTCCCAGTACAACTCCCATTTCTAAGAACTTTTCACCTGGAGTCATTTCTGTACTTCTAGATTGTGGTATCCTCCTAATTTTGTGCTTGGTGCTCTCAGATGGGTAAGGAGAAAAATGTAAAAATCACTCCATGTACTATGGCCAAGGTTCTCTCACTCTACTCTCACTACTAGCAAACCCTAAGATGGGATTACACTTATGAAAATTACACCTTTTTAAATGTGATACATTACTCTAAATTTACCCCTATTTTCTCTAAAGTCATTGTTATGGGTTAAATTACGTCCCCCCAAAAGATATGTTGAACTCCTATCTTCCAGTACCTCAAAATGTAACGATATTCGGGAATAAGGTCATTGCAGATATAATTAGTTAAATTAAGATAATAGGGTCATTGCACATATAATTAGTTAAATTAAGATAAGGTCATATTGGAGTAGAATGTGTCCTTAATCTGATATAACTTTATAAAAAGAGAGAAACTTGGATGGAGACACAGACACAGAAGAAAGATGGCCATGTGAAGACAGAGGCAGAGACTGAAGTTATACTGCCACAATTCAAGGAAGATCTGGGATTACAGAAGGTGAAAAGGGCAAAGCAGGATAGGATCCTCCCTTAGAGCCTTAGTAGGGAGCATGGCCCTGGCAACACCTTGAATTCAAATCTCTAGCCCCCATAACTGTGTCAATAAATTTCCATAGTTTTAAGGCAACTAGTTTGTGGTACTTTGTTATGACAGGCTTAGGAAGCTAATAGAGTCATTTTCTATGATGCTGACATTAGCAGTTCTCAGCCATACTAAGTCCATTAGAAGGTAAACGCCATAAAGGCAGGAACTATGTTGAGTTTTGTTCACACTGACATCTTCAGCATCTCACATATTACTTGGAGCATACTAGACATTAAAGATGACCAGTGAATGTCTGAATGAAGGGGTAATGTGGTCCCCAGTTCTTTCTTTGGTACAAACCTTAAGGAATCTGAGTCAATAGTATGGAGGGAGAGATAAAAGCATCTTTCTTTCCTTCCTCACATTATAAATATTTGAGGATGCAAAATTTGGGCTTGTGCTTGTGGTAAACTGAACCTTTGGAAGCTCTTTCTTATTCCACCTTGATCTGCTTTGTGATTAATGATATTTCCCTGCAGACTTTTGAAAACAGGTTTTCTTAATTTAGATTTGTTTATTTGTGCTTTTGTGTCTCAATTATTTTAATGAATACTTAAGACAAAATTACACTACTGTTAATTTGATTTTTGCAATATTACTATGAGTTAAGTAAGGCAGACGTCAACTGTATCTTACAGAAAAAGAAATTTTGATTAAATAATTTTAGTGACTTGCCTAAGTTCATGCAGCTAAGACTAAGACAGAGTTGTGATACTAGTCTTTCCATTACTCTTCTTGCCTCCTGCCGCCTCATCAAGTTGATACTTCATTATTAGGAAAGTTCTAGATTATTTGTAAAATATTACAAAATTGCAAACAACAAATCCACATGGGGATTCTGGGAGGTGTTTCATTTCTGCCCGTGATAATTGACTCTAAACCAGACTCCTATGCATTTCCAAATATTCATTCCTAACTTCTGGTAATTAAACTATTTAACAGAGCAATCATTCAAATGCAGGCTTGTAAAAATAAATTTATAAATAAGCCTACTATTCATTTTTCTTTTTCTTTTTTTTTTGTCTTTTTTCCGTGTCCGGCAACGGATCACAACCCTCAGTGTCGCCCCTGTACCGGACCGGGACCGGCAACGGGATCGCAACCCTCGGTGTCGCCCCCGCGCCTCGCTCAGCCAGTGAGCGGGAACCGGTCTGTATGTGGGATCCGAACCCTCAGCGGGAGAGCTGCCGCGCTCCCAAGAGGCGCACTGTAGCAGTGCACCACCGGGCCGGCCCAGAAAGAGCTCATTTTAAAGTATTTATCAAATAAATGCATTCATAAATGAATAAAAAGGGTACAAACAAATAGAAAACAGATGGTTTATAAAAACATCACCCCAAGTAAAAGAGAACATAGGTAACTTTAAAAATACACCTTTCCAGGAGCAACAGTCCACAACAGGAAACAGGACTTCCCAAGGCATAATGAAGACAGGCATGGATATACTCTGGACATAGATAGAGATGCTGGGATGTGTTCTAGTGAGTTTGTAGCTATTTATGCCTAAGGTCATTATTGGGCGTGCAGGTCCTGGCAATGGCTCTCAACCTTGGCTATGTAGTAGATTCACCATAAGGAGTTTTAAAATCTGTTTATCCAGGCTACAACCTAGATCATTAATCAGAATTTCTGAGGGTGGGTCGCAAACATAAGACTTGTTTAAAGATCTCCCAAGTGGCGCACTAGCGCAGTGCGCCACCGGGCCAGCCCTCATTTTTCATTTTTAAAAAGTAGTTTTATCAGTTCATGCTCAAGTGCTTCCAATGAGTTGCCACCTGGCTTCCGACATCTACTGTATGCACACAGATAATCTCACTTTAAACGCTTCAGAGTCCCTTCTAAGGCAGTTCCTGACATTTTTTTTTTTTTGCCTTCTAATTCTTTTCATAATTACTCAAGCCTAATATTCTCTACTCCTTTAGTCAGCAACATCTTATAAGCAAGCAGAGATTAAGTTTGATGACATGTGGTAGCATTCTCTCCTTTTTTAAAATAAATTTTAGAATAATGTCATTTTTTGGAAAGGGAACTCAGCCATACACACTCATATATATGCATGTGTTTATATATGTTATATATGCATATATATAATATTGTGTGTTGTCATGATGATGAAGAAAAGAACCTAAAGTGTTCATCGCCATCAATTTCTTTACATTATAAATATCACTGACAGCCCCTCCATAATTGCATTTACTCTCCCGCCAGTCCTTGGTGTACACAACTTGCAGACAGCTGGAAATACACAGCCTTGTGGTTTCCACGGTAAAACACATGACAAATCCACCCAAAGAATACTTTTGAGTTCAAGTTTCTCTTCAGTTAGAAAACTCATGTCCTGGGCCGGCCCGGCGGCGCACTGGATAGTGCGCCGCTTGGGAAGCGCGGCGGCGCTCCCGTCCAAGGGTTCGGATCCCATATACAGACCGGTTCCCGCTCACTGGCTGAGCGAGGTGCGGGAGCAACACCGAGGCTTGCGATCCCGTTGCCGGTCCCTGGTCCAGTACGGGGGCAACACTGAGGGTTGCGATCCGTTGCCGGACACGGAAAAAAGACAAAAGACAAAAAAAAAAAAAAAAAAAGAAAACTCATGTCCTCATGTGCAATGTTCATTTGCTGGGCTACTCTCTATACTTCTCATTCCATTTAAAGTAATTAAATTTAAAGCAACCCCAATTTGACTTAAATCTAAGCATAAGAAACAAAAGATAAAGAATGTTAGGATAAGTAGAAAGGTATATTTTGTCATCCTTAAATTGCAACGAGATTTTGCCTCTTCATGCCCCCCACCCATTCCTGGACCAAACTATCAAAAAGAGAAAATAAGAAGAGATAAAAAAAAAAGAAGAAGAAAAACTGCAAAAACCAGAACATTTATTCATTTTTGTCCTACTAAGTATATACAAAGGGCAGGAAAATACACAGCATTTAGGCTTGTAATGAATTATGTTTGGTAAGAATTATGCTGCGGTTTGCCCAACCGGCACCTAAAAGAAAGAAAAAGAACAGAAAGACACTTCAAAATCATTCTCACCTTTTCCTTCTTACCCCACACCTCTACTCCTTCCCATTACATCTATATATACACAGAAGCCCCCAGATGTAAAATACATACATATGTACATACATGTACATATATAAATATACATACTCACACATGTATGTTTACATACATTCTAGAAGTACAAAGCTGGTAGCCACAATTGGGCTTTTAAGCTTATGTAATATGACTATAGGTAGCCACAATCCCACCATAAATGTAATAGCCCCCATGTCAAGCTCATAACAACTTTAACATGTAAACCCTCTTTTCTTTTTCTTTATACTTATAAGAATAGGACAATTGATACCATGTAATATCTAACTCAAATAGGAATATTTCACCAGCCATTTTAAAGCTTTCAAGGAAAGTATAATGATGCTCTGACAGCCCAGGATTACTAAGAATGACATGGTTAAATAGCAAAGCCCAGTTTGGAGAAAAACGTGTGTATGTATAGAAAGGGAATCACTGAGTCTGAGAAAGTCAGACCTTGTTCAATAGATGCTATTGTTAGTATGAAACTGGAAATTACATGAAGACACTGATATGCAGTGAAGAAAGCACTTTTTATTTTTACTTAACATTTCCCACCAATAGCATACAATTTTAATCAACCCTCCAAATGATCTCTTCCATTTTGCACTTGATAGGTAGAAGTCATAATTCATAATGGGCAGAGCTCACAGGGACACATATATTACTTTAAGATTTCTCTTAGTATTTAGTACTCTTTCTTAAGTAAAAGTAATATATATGATTTATAACAGGTAAATCATATTGTTCTTAATACATTTAAAGACAAGGTGATAATGTGGAGAAAGATGGGAAAATGGTCACAAATATAATTTTACTCAATAAAGAATTACAATAAAACTAATGGTTTTTCTAGGGAAACTTTTTTTTTTTTTTCCATTCCTTTTTGTCTTTTTTACTGACCGGTAACGGGAGCGCAACCCTCGGTGTCGCGCCCGTACCGTTTTTCCATTCCTTTTTGTCTTTTTTACTGACCGGTAACGGGAGCACAACCCTCGGTGTCGTACCCGCACTGCGCTCAGCCAGTGAGCGGGAACCGGTCTCCACATGGGATCCGAACCCTCGGCGGGAGCGCCACCGCACTCCCAAGCAGCGCACTCTCCAGTGCGCCACCGGGCCGGCCCGTAACTTTTTTTTTTTAACACGACAGTTTGCATATTCATTTGGTTTTTTTAATCTTTTTATTTTTTTATTTTTTAGTATTGTGTAAGTGCTAAGAGGAATAAGAGCATGGACTTTGGAATCAAATGATTTTTTATTTGATTACCAGATCTGCTAAATGTGACTCTCTGTAAAATGAAGATATAACTTCCATGAAAAAGGGTTGTTAATGAAATTCAAGAAGATGCTAGATATGTGAAATATACAACTCAATAATGGCTACTAATAACTTTTATTTTTAGTGTGTTGGTAATAAAATTATTCCTATAATAAACCTTTGAAACTGGAAAAACAAAAACGGTGGATCACCTATTTCAATTTTATGTAGTTGATTCACCCAAGAAACATTTACTCAGGAAATACAAGGGCATATAACATTAAAGAACTTCACTGTCTACTTCGGAATATTTCTACAGATCAGTTTATTGGAGATAATATAGTCTGCTCACCTGAGCAAACATATTATTTATCAAACAATAGGTTACTAATTAAGACTTGTTTCAAAGCCCTCACTTTGCTGTGTCTACTAATGCTAAATGATTTGTCAAGATTTTGGAGGACTTCGAATCAGTTTTCCATCTTGAAAGATCTTTCTTATACCACTTGAGGCCTGATGCCAAACCTGGTAAATGTCTTACTTCTAATATCTCTCTTCTGAAACATTGCTACAGCTTAGTCACTAAGTGCAGGGAGCTTGAATAAACTTAGTTTTGCTGCATTAACAGGTTTTCTGGTGACATTTCAATTATTTAAGCAACAGTACAAAGATAATTATCCTCTACCTGTTGCTCCACATTTTTCTATTATTTTTACTCAAAAATAGATGTGGCCTGTATTATTATTTTAATGACTACATGGTATTCTTCTAAATTAACATTCACCATTTCTTCACCAATCCTGCACCAATAGATCTTAGGTTTTGTTTGTTATCATAAATAATAATCAAGAAAAAACCATCTGGGCCGGCCTGGTGGCGCACTACTACAGTGCACCGCTTGAGAGCGCGGCGGCGCTCCCGCCGAGGGTTCAGATCCCACATACAGACCGGCCGCTCACTGGCTGAGCGAGGTGCTCGCAAATGACTT
>NW_007730362.1:47175-59444 GCF_000696425.1 Galeopterus variegatus
ATTCACCATTTCTTCACCAATCCTGCACCAATAGATCTTAGGTTTTGTTTGTTATCATAAATAATAATCAAGAAAAAACCATCTGGGCCGGCCTGGTGGCGCACTACTACAGTGCACCGCTTGAGAGCGCGGCGGCGCTCCCGCCGAGGGTTCAGATCCCACATACAGACCGGCCGCTCACTGGCTGAACGAGGTGCGGGCGCAACACCGAGGGTTGCAATCCCGTTGCCGGTCCCGGTCCGGTACGGGCGCGACACTGAGGGTTGCGATCCGTTGCTGGTCACGAAAAAAGACAAAAAAAGACAAAAAAAAAAACAAAAAAAAAAACCATCTATATTTTATAATAAATAAATATAAATAAATAATAAATACATATTTTATATTTTTACTAATAACATGAAATTTAAATGTTACGCTATTTTAAAATATACGTGTATGTCACACAGTATAGCAGTAATTAAAAATCTGGTTATCGTATTCTTGCCATTTTATCAGTTAAAAAAGCCACTTCCATGGAGCCATCCCCATACATTTTCCTCAAACTGTCTGAGAAGGTAGACAATGATATAGTTAAAATGTGAAAATGCTTTTATACTAGAGTAAAATTCACGTCAGTTCTGTCGGAAAAACTATCCAAACCTTGGAAATAAGCAAAAGCAATTATTATGTGCTTTTTTCAGTGTTGTGTTGGGCTTCTATTTTTTGTGGTATTTTACAACTGTGACAGAGTAGATATTAACATGTAGAGTTTTGTCTAATAGATATGCAAAGAATTTCTGTCCAATAAGAGAAAATTCCAAAGGTTATGATGTATGGTCCTGTAGGACTAGAGTGGAAGATGCAGCTAACCCAGCAAACTTATTCCAACATTGCCTAGAAATATCTAGTATAACAAATGCTCTGTAGACCAGCTTTAATGCGTTACTGTTTTTCTCATTACTTAGTAAGTTAAATAACATTTGACATGTTTTCATCTTATATTTGTATAAAGGACATGTTTTTTAACATTTTGAAAATTATGCTTTAACAGTCTCTCCTCAAATTAATAGTAATTTTAGACTAATGGCCAATATAATTTAAGTTGGTGCAATCACTTTGGAAAACAAGTGTTATAATTGTGTGTCCAATACCTAGAACGTAGTGGATGGCCTCTAACACACATAGAATTAAAAATTAATCTGCAGTAGTTACTTCTAATTATATTATAAAATTACCCATAAATTCTATAAATTTCCAATCAAAACCACTTATAAACTGATTCTATAGTGGGTAAAAGATCAAACTATACAAGTCTCTTGAGAAGTAGAATAAAGGGTAGAGATTTTCCCTACCTGTTATCAAGACTATAATTATGGTGCAGTAATTAAGACATTATAGAAGTGTCACAGAGAAAGAAAAATTGATTAGTGGAATAAAAAAGGTAAATAAATTGACTCATGCATATATTGAATATCAATATATAACAAACGTGATATGGCAGATCAATAGGAAAAAAGAGGAATTATTCAGTAAATTGATCCTTTAAATGGCTATCTAAATAGTAAAAAAATGAAATCAGATCTGTCTCACACCATGTGGATTAAATCACAGCCTGACAAATTAAGAAACATTTTTTTACTCTTATTAAAAAATTATGGTAAATATCTTTTTTTGACCTTTGAATAATAAAGGGGTAATTAAAATCAAAAACAAAAACATAAAACATATATTAAAATATTTGCCTGGAACAATAAGAATGTTTACAAGTAAATAACTTCACTAATGGGCTCAGAAAATTTCAAAAGCTCAAATTTACCAAAAACAATAATTATTTGAAATCCTAAAGAGAATGAAAAGACAAGTGCACAACTGGGAGAAGATATTTGAATTTAAAAAACTGACAAAGGTTAAAAATTAAGAATATATACAAAATTCTTAACAATCTTTTTTTTTTTTTTTGGTTCTTTTTGTGACCGGTAAGGGGATCGCAACCCTCCCACGCTCTGCCAGTGAGCACACCAGCCATCCCCATATAGGACCCAAACCCGCGGTGGGAGCGCTGCGCTCCCAGCGCCGCACTCCCCCGAGTGAGCCATGGGGTCGGCCCTTAACAATCTTTAAGAAAAGAACAATCATGCAACCAAAAGATGAGAAGTGGCATTTCACAGAAGAGGAACTATATTGGCTAATAAACTTAAGAAGAAATGTTCAAGCTCAGGGAAATGTTTATATCCATTTGATTGGGAAAACGAAAAAGTATAATAATGCTAAATTTTGGAGAGATGTGAACCAAAGAATATCTTATTAATTGTCAGTGGAATATAAGCTGGTGTGATTATTTTTGTAAACAGTTTGGCATTATCTAGTAAAATTAAATATTTAAGTATTTACAGTCCAACCGTTCCAGACTCTTAGATAAATGCCTTCGAAAAACTTAAGCACATGCACGCACTAGGATGTATGCACAAAAATGTTCAAGGAAGCACTGTTCATGTGAGCTGATTAAAACAAAACAAAACAAAGAAACAAACAAAAAACCGGAAGAAACTTAAATACACTGTGACGGGGAAATGATAAATTGTGGCATATTTATATGACGGAAAGTTGCAGTACAGATTAATGAACGATGGCTATGTGCAACATAAACAGATCTCAGCAACATAATGTTGAATGGAAGATGCAAGTCTAAGACTACATGTAGCATTTGAACTTTATAAATTGAAAAATATTTAAAACCAAATAATAACTTATCGAGGAAAATATATGCATCTGTTAAACTATATTTTTTAAAAGCAAAAGAATGAAAAGCCAAAATTAGAATAGAGATGACTGTGGGAGGAAGGCCAGAGAAAAGAATACAGAAATCCAGAGTTAGATGTAAGTTATTTATTAAACATTGGGCCTTAGAGCATCCATAGGTGTCTATATATTATCAATAAATTAATTAATTATGGAATGAAAAAATTAAGAAATGAAATAAATGAGGATCTATTCATAGAGTAATGATGAGAGTGTGCCACAAACTAAGAGTTACAGCTAAACTAATTTTGAGCCTCTGGGCATAATAAAAATTCTTTATTATTTTATAATTATAAAAATAGCAGTGGGAGAATTTCAGGAGGCAAAGTGAGAAGAAATTTCCATACTTTATCAACATGTATAAATTAAACCTTTAGCACTGGTAGGAATTTGGTGGGGAACCATATAGTATAGGATTGGCAAGTTTGGATGGCAGAAGACATATGGAAGATTTTTTGGATTTAAGAAATAACAACTATTTGCTATTTGCAAAGAGAAAAAATATGTGAGAAAAAATATAATACATTCATGGAATTAAAAGGAATCAAAGTAGCTAGAACACAGGCAGCATATCAGGTTAACAGCATGATACACAAGTAGAAAGGCAGGAAGAAGCCCATTTATGTTAAAAGAACATGAATAGAAGCTAAGCTAAGAAATATATTAATAAACACTTACAATAACATTATCAAGAGAAAATATTTATTGAAAATGCCTGGGCACTATGCTGAACATATAGATGTATCACTTTGTTTAATCCTCAAGACAAACTTAAATAGCTATTTTTTAATATCTCCATTATATAGATTAGGAGACAGAAGCATTTGCACAGGGTCACACAAATCATAAGTAGTGGAACTAGTACTCACAGCCAGGCAGCCTAAATCCAAAGCCCACGCACTTTACCCTGATTTATATGAATCAAATTATTTTTTATTTTTTAAGTTGTATTTTTATTTCTGATTACAAAACATACTTAAGGAGATTATAAAATCTATTATCATCACTGAATGAACATTTTAGGAATTTGCTGATTAAAATTTATTTACACAAGAAAAAATGCCTAACAATTTCAATTTCAACTAATTTAGTAAATTCATTTTATTTCCTCAGACCCTGTCATGTGTCAAGTACCATATAACTGGATGTGGTATACATGAAAATGTGGCACCCAGATTCTCCCTCCTTCAATAATAGTTGAATAATCTCCAGCTGTCAGCTGCTTCAGTGTCTGCCTCAGCTACAAAAAGCCATCTTGCCTGAGGTCATGCCTTTCCCAGGATAGCACACAAGCCAAACTGCGTAAGATCTGCTTCTGGAAAATCCAACCAGAGACAATGGCAATTCCCTTTCATTAGATTGTCTATAATTTTCATGGTAACTCTATCTGATCAAAAAGCAAGCAACTGATTATATTTAAACTGGCAACATACAGACAAGAGCAAATTGCTTTACCACAAAAAAGTTTTAAAAGTAATTCAGAATTCTGATTCTGAGAATATGGTAGACCAGATGTCCCATGAAAACCTCAAAGGCAACATCTAAAAAAGTTTAATAAATTATTACATACATGCATAAATACATACACAAGCAAACACATGCACATTTTTTAATATGCATGGCTTAGCTAGCAGGAAAGAAAGGGAAATCCTTAGAAGCCAGAAAAGAAAGTAAGTTTCCAAAGAAGTAAGTTAGCACTGAAGCCGTTGTTCATCCTGGTGCTGTCTACCAATTTTTGATAATACAGAGTTTGTATTTTGACAGGCCAATGACCTGTCAAAGAAATCCCCCACAACAAGCTCCACAGAAATCCCCCATAGAGAAACAGGATCCCTGGAAGGTGATATCATCAGTGCATGAACTAAGAAAAGTCTCTTTCTTACAGCAGAAGCAGATGGTGAACACACTTAGCCATCTTGCCATAGTTCTCAGCAGTATCAAAAGAAAAAGAGAGACACTGAGACTTGTAATTAGCTTGCTAGAGCTGTTATAACAAAATAGCACAGATTTCTGGGTGGCTTAAACAAAAATTTATTTTCTCACAGTTCTGGACGCTAGAAGTCCAAGATCAAGGTAGCATCAAGGTTGATTTCTCCTGAGGCCTCTCTCCTTGGTTTGCAGATAGATGGCCACCTTCTCAGGGGGTCCCACATGGCCTTTCCTCTGTGCACATGCATCCCTGGTGTCCCTTCATGTGTTCATATTTCCTCTTCTTACAAGAACACTAGTAGATTTGATTAAGGACCACCCTAACAGCTTCATTTTACCTTAATCACCTCTTTAAAAACCCTATATCTAAATATAGTCACATTCTGAGGTACTGGGGATTAGAGCTTCAATCTATGAATGTTGCAGGGAGACAATTCAGCTCATAACACTTTCTGAGTCTGAATCATTGACTCTAATTCCTCGCCTCTTATGCCTTCTGAAACCTAGTCTACCTGTCCGTCAAATCTGCAATTATCAAGGTCGCCAGTAATCTCTACGTGGCACAATGCAGAAGTCAGGCATGAGTCCTCATCTCACTTATCCTATCAGCATCAGGCAGAGTTGATCACTTCCTCATCCTTGAACCACTTTCTTCATTTGACTTCCAGGATACCATTTTCTTGTTTTTTTTCTTACCCTACTCCTTCTGAGTATCCTCAGCTAGTTCCTTCTCTTCTACTCTGAATCAGTCCTCTTTTACAGCTACAAGCAAAATGTAATCCATGTATATGCCCAGGATTGACAAATTTAAATCTCCAGCCCAGTCCTCTTCCCCCAAACTCATATATTCAACTGGCTACTCAACTTTCCTACTTGGATGTCTAGTGGACATCTCCAACCCAGCATATCCACACCTAAATTCTAGATTTTCTACCCTGAAACCTTCTCCCCATGTAAACTGATCCCATGTAAATCCATCCTTCTTATGGTTCAGCCAAAATCATCTACTTATACCCAAATACTCTTTTCACTTCAGTACATATTGTCATTCTCTAAAGTTCTTTGAATAGAAAAAATATCTTGGAAGAATATGTGGGAAAAGAAAAATAAAATGCTTGAAATAAACATGTTCAGTTGAAACTAGCAATAGTGACCTAAAGCTATTTAAACTTGCCTTCAGGTTAAAATTTATTTTCAACACAAGAAATGGAAAAACAAATCAAAACAAAACTTTTGGTGAAAAATGGAAATGCTGAAAATATTGAATCCAAACTGAAGCTCATCCATGTATCAATTTACAAAAATAACAACAAAATATTTCACACCAAAGTACTGAGATGTGTAAAGTCTTCTATTCTAAGGCATGACCTTTAATTAAATATGACAGCAAAACCTGCCAGGTTGAATACCTAGTATGAGTAATGTATAGTGATAGAGGGTAGTACTGGAAAGGAAATAACCACCCACTTCTCATCTCCTTATTGTGTCTAAGAGAAGAGGTAGCAGAGTAATCTACCTAATTTTCCCTATACTTCTCCTCTTCCTTCCCCTAATTAATTCTAATTATGGCATCAAGGATTCTATAAAAATTCAGAATTGATTTAAGTGAGAATAAGTTTGTAATCACATAGCTTCTCAAGCTCCATTAAAGAGATACTAACCAGTTTTGCCTATAATTGTGTGTCCAATACCTAGAACGTAGTGGATGGCCTCTAACACACATAGAATTAAAAATTAATCTGCAGTAGTTACTTCTAACACCCTGTTAGCATGCAAAGTTGACACCTATCAGCATGCAGAGGCTGGCAATCTGAGGATACTGCCATCTGGCATTTAGGCTGGGAAACAGAAACTCTCAAATAACCTTGCTCCAAAAGGGAGAACACATTTGTTAATTTGAGAACGCATGCTTCTGATTTGCTACGAATAATATGAATAATCTAGCATACCATGATACCTCTTTATTTCATCAGCCAGACTTAATTATCTCACAAGTTTTCAATAAAAATATTCAGCTTGACCTTAAGAAAAATAAACAACTCTTAAATTAACCAAGCTTTTCTTTTGCTTTGCCTCCAGACCTTGTCCTGCTCTCATTTGCAATGTCATCTGAACATTCTTCCTCACCAAAGTCTTGGATAAGTGACACACATGTACTTTTGCTTAGTGCACTCTATTCCTGTCACAATAACATATATTACAATTTTTTGGAACTGCTTTTTTTATGTTCTACATCCTTCAAATGGACTTCAGAGATCAAATAACTAGTTCTATGCTATAGGATATATAACACAGAAATACAAAAAGAAGAAATAATAACTTTAATAAATATTTATGTAATTAGAAATTTGGTATATTTGCATATTCAAAGAGCATTTGTATATTTTTCTTGAGCACAAAGTGGAAACAGCGTAGCTTAGTGCTTTGCAAGAATAACGAGCAAGAATAGACTAAAATAGACGGGAAGCTACCAGATGGAATGCATCATTAATAACATCCAACTATAAGCCTCATCAAGAGTTGATTTGAGGGCATGTTTCTTGCTGTGTGTCCCTCCAAAGCTGCCAGTATGGCTTTGCTAGGATCTAAAATTGTGAGGGCAAAAACTATGTCTATTTTGTTCATTTCTCTTGTTTTTTCAGAACCTAACCCAGTGCCAGATACATATATTATGTACTCCATACATTTGCTGAGTGTTGAATCAATTTTGCAATATAAAGGTTTGTGGGTTTTTGTTCTTATTTACGTTTGTATCTGTCAAAATCATGTTGATAATTTTAAATATCTTCTTAACATTTTTGTAATTCTCAATCATCCCTTTTCTATATATAAGTACTAATGTTGGGGCTTCTTTGGAATTTCCATCCAGGAATCTCCTCAACCTTCCCCTCAATAGTCCACTAAATGAATCAGCAGTACTATGATTATGTTCTGTGTGGAAGAAGCACCATTGGAAAAAAAATTCCTTAATGATACTTTCAGAATAACTATTGTACTTCACACAAATTGTGGATAAAGTATAGCTAAAAATGTGTGCTATGTAAACATTTACTTAAACATTTAAATAAACACGTGTTGCATTTTAACATTATCTTACATATTTAATAAGTAGCTATTCCATATCTCTACAAAAAATACAAGGTGATTCATTTCCATGGGGTTTTTTTGGATGTTTTTCTTTCACATATTAATAGATCATTAAAACCCCAAAATGTAAATTAGTAATTCTGTTAAGCCTTTTAGAATCATGAAATTATTTGCATTTGAAATAAATACATGAGATATTTCCCTGATCAAACAAATCTGAATATTCAGTCATCAGTTTTTAAAGAGAAATAAAAATAAATATAGCTCTTCTAAAAGACAAATGAAACAAAGCCACAATAGATGACTTAGTCCATTCTAGAGATTCAACCACTTTTTATAACCACTGTCTCTGGCTTAGAAAAATTGAAAAATCCATTTAAAAATACTAAAGGAGCATCAGGAAACTTCAAGGTCTTGGCTCTACATCATTTCCAATATTCATTGAAAAGGGCTATGAAGATTTTGTTGTAAGACACTTGCAGCATTTTTGTGATGAAGATAACTTAATTAGCAGTCATGGCTATGGGAATAACTTCAGCACGTCTCATTTCATGACCCTGAGGCTGCCACCTCACAATCTAAGCCTTATCAAGAAGCCTTCCAACTCTAGATAAAGGGCTGTCAGGTTCCAACTAACAGGCAGTCTAGACTATAAAACAAACTCTGAAGAAAACTAATAGCATGCGAATGCGCTTACAACTCTACTATTTATGAAAATGTGCACATTTCATTTTTACATTCATAAAAATTAAGCGAGAGCTCACTCAGCATTAAGGAAGGTGTTCTTAAAAATTAGAAAAAAGTAGAAGAGAAAGTGGGGAACCAGGAGAAGTTGGTCAACGGGTAAGTTATATAGTTAGGAAGAATAAGTTCTGGTGGTCTTCTATTACACAATAGGGTTACATAATTAATAACAATGTACTGTATATTTCACGATAGCTTGAAGAGAAGACTGAATGTTATCATCAAAAGGAAATGATAAGTATTTAAAGTGATGAATATAATAATTACCCTGATTTGATCATTATACAATGTACACATGCATTGAAACATCATATTGTACACTATAAACACGTAAAATTATCAAGCCAATTTTAAATGAAAAAAATTTAAAAATTAAAAAGTTAGAAAAATGTTGGTGTGAAATTAAAGCCTGACTATAGACAAACCTTGCGAAAATAGAGAATCAGTTGTAATGGAACATTTCTTATTAATGATAGATCATATGTTGCCTCATTTAAAGAAAAAAGGAAATGCCAGTAATACTTGTAGTTACGTCCAACAATATACCATGGAATATCAAGATCTCTATAAATTATATTTAAACAATAGATTCATGCAGAAAGAGTCAGTGCTTGACAACTCCAGCTTTCACTTTATTCATGCAAATTTGCTAATTCTACCACTTTTCATCTAAATTGTAAATTTCCTCCATATTAATTCATGTTGACAAAAATTAAAGATTAATTTAGGTGAAAAAATTTGGTTTAGGTGTCCATAAATGAGTTATAGGCCTATTACAATCTAGATATAAGTGCTGAAAGACAGTCCATATGCAAAATAATATTATTAGTGGTACCAGCAATTTCTGATGAAGAACAAATGTACATATACTAAAACAATGTTCTAATACATCTGAGGAGTCAGTAAAATCTGCAGTAATCAAGTTACTAAACATTACATGTTTATACTTTGAGTCTTAAAATAATTTGCAGGTGCCTGAACTATTTTGTTTGCTATATATATTATGTCACTTAGGACTTTTCAGTTTGAAACTGAGAAAAAGTTACTCAAACTAGCTTAAATTAGAAAGGAACTTAAACCATCTTATAAGTGAAAAGTGCCAGACCGGTGATGTCTACAGATATGGTTTAAAGCAGGAACTCATCAATCTCACCACCTTATTTTTCTCCATCTCCCTCACTTTCCCTGCTTTATTCACAAGTAGATTTTCCTTTATGGTAGCAAGATGTCTATAACTGCTCCAGAAATTACATCTATTTTTCTTCAGTCCAGAAAGAAAGAGAAGAAAACTTTTACCAGAATTTCAAGAAAAACTTCCATTGGGTCTCAATGCATCTGATTGTTTCATAACCTATCCCAAAGTTAAACACTGAGGTTAGGGAATGAAGTTCTCTGATTAGTTTAGCCTTGATCAATCTCAAATTGGGGGCTTGGATGAGGGTGAGTTAGAGGATGGCACTAAGGCCCATGGATGAGAGTGGGGGAACAAAGGTGGCTTACCATAAAGAAATCAAGAATTGTTACCAAAAATGAGAGAATGAATGTCCAGTTGTACAGAATAATTGACACCCACCAAAAAGGATAAGAAGGAAACTGTCTTATCACTAACATCATATTCTGTAATAATTTTCCATATTTAATAAAATGCTACAAATGGGGTGATCAAAATATTGCTATATCATTTAATGTCAGTGTTTTAAATGTTCATGATATAATATATAATATGATGCAAATCAGCGAAGTTCATATTATAGTCACATATAAGATTTATTTTCAGTGTTAAGGAAGATCTTTTCCTATATCCTAGATATAATTATCACAAATAATATTGAAATTGGTGCTATTAAATTTAGTATTTTGTATCTGCCTATTGGGGTAGTTCCTGGCTATTAAGATTTCATTTTACTTCTATTTCTAGCTACAGGTTGGGAGGACAATCAATTTAGAACTGATTTCTTGTTAAATAAACTGTCTTCTACCTTAAAAAAAATTATTCACAATGGAATATTATTCAGCCATAAAAAAGAATGAAATTCTACCATTTGCAGCAACATAGATGAGCCCAGAGAAACTATTCTAAGTGAAACAACCCAGGTTACAGAAAAAGAAATACAGCATGTTCTCACTCATAACTGGCAGCTGAATCCATAAATAAATAAACAATAAAGAGAGACAGAGAGAAAGAAAGAAAGACACGACAATCACAATAATACACTGAACTTTTGAAAAGCTAGTTGGAAAAGGGGAGGGGAGAAGGGGGGGGCTAATGAGGAACTGGTCAATGGACACAAAGAATGACTGTATTGTAATGATGACTAAGCCAACTATCGTGATCTAACCATCACACGTTGTATACAATTATTGAAAATCAGCTCTGTACCTGTATGATGAACCAAGGGAGGCGGGTGGGTTCTGTCAGCAACATTAAGGAGTCTGAAATTGTACTTTAAAGGTAATGGAAAACCAATTATATACAGAATTATCTGTTAAGCTTATTGGTTTTGAAAGTTCATATAAGTAAAAAGATTACATTAAAAGGATCAAGATTAAATGTGAGGAAACCCCAGTAATTTAGGAAGAAGATATTAAGTGGATGAAGAAACAAACAAATAAGCACTTATTTAAGAACAGAAAGAAGCCAATTTGGTGATATGTTGCATATTGGAAGTCTTTGTGAAAAATAAGAAGTCAAATTTGACCCTCAGATGTCGAGCTCAAGCCTCTGATCAGATGTCAATGCCATTTATGAGGATAGCTAATACCAGAAAAAGATTAGCTGGTAGGTGGACAGACAGAAAATGATCAAATCAATTCTCTCAGTGTTTTCACACTTGTTTGTAGATGTGCATAAAGCAGGAGAAAATTTCAGTCATCCCTACAGCTGGGGTTGAACAAGCCCATGTTCAGCCTTCTCATTTCAGCTCTCACACTGTAACCGTGTGACCCTGTGTGGTCTTGTTAGGACTACATTTTTCACATTTTTGTGCTTTTTGTTGGTAAATTTACTGTATAGCCCTTAAGTATAATGCTAAGGTGCTAGCTACTGTTCCCAAGTACAAGAAGGTGTGTTGGCCTTATGGGGAAATACATGCATTAGATGAGCTTCTTTCAGACATGAGTTACAGGGCTGTTTGTTGTGAGATCAATGTTCATGCAGAGAAATGAAAGAGGAAATTCACTGATCCATATATGAGCCTGCTCTGGAAAGTACTAAATTAACATTTATAGTGGATAATGAGGCTATGGAAAGAATGGAAAAGCAACTACACTTGTGGATTTATGAGATGATGACCAATAAAAAGTAAAGCATAGTAGACAGTATCGTTGTGATGCTGAAAGCCAAAAAAGTATACAGTCATATTACCCAAGATCATGAAAATGTGAAGCCCTTCTCAGCTAGTGTTTTATTTTAAAGAAATAGGCATGCATATATTTAATTATTTAAAAGGAATATATATATATATATATTAAATAACGTGTCTTTAAATAGAAACACACATAAAACAAGGTTATGTATTGATCACTTGATGAAAACGTCACCAGAAGCTTGCAGGAAACTATTTCTGTATCTGTCTAGGAGCATTAGTTCAGTATTCACTAATGCAGTGTTCATGGCAACCTTATAGAGCATAAGTAGCACAAATAATGAGAATTGACTCGTGTGTGTGTGTGTGTGTGTGTGTGTGTGTGTGTGTGTATCAACACACTGCGTGGATGCAGAAGAGTGCGAG